>NC_089753.1:9254129-9324129 GCF_040412425.1 Macrobrachium rosenbergii | reverse complement strand
TGCAGAACTGGATGACAAAAAATTAGAGAAAGAAACACGGACGAGAGCAGACTTGCCAGGAAATTTACTCCACGTCTTTACTTATTCTGGTCCGAGTGACAGAAATACTTCGCATCAGAAACAATGATCAACAGAAGTCAGTTTCATCATCGGCAAGCTGCAATGCAGCAGAACGATGTTGCCAGCACTGAAGATGGGCAAATCTGGTTTGCTCGAGACTCAGGTAAGGTAGGTCTCTCTCTCTCTCTCTTCTCTCTCTTCTCTCTCTCTCACACACACACACACACACACACACACACACACACACACATACATACACATATATATATATATATATATATATATATATATATATATATATATATATATATATATATAAGATATAAGATAGATAGATATAGATATATATCGGCTCCTAATTTACCTGCTGGGCAAACCATTCATATCGTCTCACTTCTTCCGTTTCTTGCTCAGTTTTCTCAATGCTGTCTCCATGTTATCCTTTTAAAATATCCCTATTTCTGCTTCATTTGTACCTTGGTATTACTTTCCCGGGTAACATATTCTCTCTCTCTCTCTCTCTCTCTCTCTCTCTCTCTCTCTCAACCCGCTGTTACTGCTGATGATCCTACCACCACCGTCACCACCAACCCATCACTTTTCCCCTCGTGTACGCGCACAATCCCTTCCCCTCTATCGTTCGCCTCCCCTTTGTAGTTGGTACAAAGCTCTCGCTCTCTCTCTCTCTCTCTCTCTCTCTCTCTCTCTCTCTCTCTCTCTCTCTCTCTCTCTCTCTCTCATATGCACGCACAATATGCGGCAAACTTTACACACGTACGTATTAGGATAAGTATTTATTCAAGATGTCCTCTATGACTTGGAATATGCTAAAAGGAACTAAGATTTTCTCTCTTCTATAATATATATACTTAGAACCTCTACAATTGCATGCATACATACAGGCACATAAGCTCATGCACACAGACACATACACACACACACACACGTACACACACACACACACACACACACATATATATATATATATATATATATATATATATATATATATATATATATATATATATATGTATATGTGTGTATACGAAAACAACTTAAGCCATCTGTAGTCAGAATGTGTGCTAATAACGAACATTTTGCCCTTTCTAACTAAGGCTACCTTATTCTGCTAGAATTATCAGAAAAAAACCATCGTATCACTCAAACAATATTAGCTTTATGTAACACACGAAGTAATACACGGTAGATGTTCACTACAGATGCACCATTTACCAAACCAGTGACCTGTACTAAAAATTAATTCAAGCATTTTATTTTCTTAACGGCCAAACTTTGGAATTCTGTCAGTGATTCCGTTCTTACAGAAACTGGATCTAGGGTTAAACCTCAGTCTTTTCTAGTTCCCACTACTATTTTTTCTTTCTATAGGACCTGGACGATTCTTGGGCCTTAAGGAGTCAAGCCTTAGTAAGACAGAAGTCTAGTAAGATGAAAGACATGAGTATGTGGTTAATAACCTTGCCTTGTATTAAAAATACAAAGCTTGCAACAAGCAACAGCAGCCTAGCGCAAGGTGTCAAAGTCATGAAGAGGGATGTGGACCAATGGAGGAGTAAAGAAGAAAAAAATAAAACGGGAAGGGGGGGATTTTGAGATACAAGATAGGAGGCTTTCAATACCATACCAATGAAATGAGAAATGTTCACACAACCAAAAAAAAAAAAAAAAAAATAAACGAAAATGTAGGGCAGCACAAAGAACAGCAAGAAAATTTGAAGGACCCAAGCAAACATAATAGATAACATGTATATGCTTCACTTTTTTATTATCTATTCTTTCTCCATATTTATTCAGCCTTTCCATTTCTACAATGTGGACTTTAGTTCATAAAGGATGTTTATCTTTGGTTAATGACCTATACGAATTGAAATTATTATATTTCGTATTATTACTGATAAAAATAATGACATGAATCTGTTCCAATGAATTGTTTACTTATTGATGTATACCTTGAGTCAATCACTATAAAATAAAAATAAATGAAAAACTAGTTGAAACACATCCAAGAGGAAAGGCCTATATAACTCTCTGAGCCAGAGAATAATTTCCTTATCTTTTTTCCCTCTTCAAGCGAAGACACTGTGTTTATTCCTTTCTTTCCCAGGGAAGATTTCCAGGGTGACCCCTTTCTATAAATGCCTAACTCTCAACCCAGGTTTAATCTCATAGAAGATTTTTGCTAAAACTGATCAGTTCAGACTGAGACTCTGTAGAGGTTGCTCTCTCTCTCTCTCTCTCTCTCTCTCTAATCCCATCTTCATTCAGAAGAGAGTAAGATTTGTGGTCACTCTCCCAAACATATAAGTTTTGGAAACTGTTAATAATATTTAATGCTCCCTTGGAAGGATCTGACATAAGGGAAGCAAGTTAGCAGAGTAACAGGCCTTAGATAAAAGTGTATATTGCTGCAGCAAAGGAGTTGTGTAAAAGTGTTCAGAAACTTGTATAAGGTAAAGTGGTTTTTTACTTATTTTTTACCATGGTAAAAGGCAGATACTTTAAAGAGATTTTGCCTTAGTGAAATTATTGTTGATAAACCTTTTGTGCACTTATTGTATGTTCTTGTTTTTACATTTTTTTTGTGTGTGTTCTCGTGTTTACAATTTCATAGTTTTACCCAAACTTTTTGTGTTGGTGATTTAACATTTATCCAGTTAGCACTTTATCTGTGTAGATACTTTAACATTGCATACTTGATTTGATTTTCATTTGTTAAGATTTCTTTTCCAAATCTGGAATAAGTTTTAATAGTTTGAATTTTGCTTAGTAACGTAATTTCTTGATAAGTTAAAGTTTTGTGAATTAATCTTGTTTAAGAATTAACTAAATCTAATGTTGTTTTCAAGTAATGGTAAATTTTTTCAGATTATGAATTCTAATTCTAATTTTTGAAGTTAGAAATAAATTTTTGTATTTAAAGTTTTAAAAGCACAGTGTTTCATTTTTAACCACCAATGAATAGGGTTATTTGTGTATGCACAAGGTAAGTGATAAACATGTTTTGTTCTCCTTCAGAAGTATTTTGGAGTGAATTAAGACCAGGGAAACAATTATAGTTGCTTGATGGAGTGATGCCCTTTTTTATCTAGTATATCCCAATACCTCACACATAACTTGATAAACTTAATTTGATTTTTCATGTGATCAGCAAGTTTTAAGGGGTCACTGTTACCTTTAGAGTGTTCAGTTGTAATTTTATTGTTATGAGGGTTCAGGTATCTGGCTGAAGTGGGGTAAATTTTTGGAAATTGTGAATAGTTGTGTAATAACCAGATACTTGATACACTTTGTGACAATATATATAAATACTAATTTTCCACTTCAGAGAAGACGATGGCAGTTAGGAAGAGCATCTCGGGGACGAGGCTGCTAGCCCAGGCCTTTTTTTATTTTTATTTTTGACCCGAGCTGACACTGAAACCCATTCACTGCCAGATCGACTCATGGGCAACGAACCAGGAATGAACCAATTATACTGCGAATGTAAGCGACGTGCTCCACCACAGTTACGACAATCAACAAGAAAATTCTAAATTTGGGAACTAGCGAATCAGACACCGAATGGGTAATTCGACAGTCATCGATTTCCACAAAGTAAATGAAGGAAGTTGTAGCCTAACGGGCGCTACTAGGGGCTCCGTTGGGGTTGGGGTTAGGGGTCCAAAACTGACTTTAAAGTCAATATGGACCCTGAGTTCAACATAGTGGAAAAAATTCCGAATAATCACCTGCCACATTAATTCGTTCATTTTTCCTAATCTATGAATTCCCCAAGTAAATGTCTTAGTTATCTGAGTGAAAGACAAAAAACAACTTAACAAAAATAAAAAAAACTAGTGGAATAATAATAATAATAATAATAATAATAATAATAATAATAATAATAATAATAATAATAATAATAATAATAATTGCATAATTTGTGCCCATAATGTCTCTCATACTATGTCAGCATTTTGTGCTTCCATACTTCCTTTGGACTTCTTTTCTTGCATCAACACTTTATACTATTTATGTCAATTATCTCCTACACAATTTCCATCATCCCTGTTTATGATCAGTAGCTACCGAATAACTGATAATGCTCGCACACATATGTTTCAAGCATGGGCATGAGGATAGCTACCACATTGCAAAAATCAAAGCCTAGAACGGAAGGGTAACCTTGTCTGGTCCTAGAACTGGATAAAAGAAGTTAACCAAAACTGCAACAAATCTTAACGGCCAGGTGCGAACGGTATTTAGTTCGTAAGGTAAAAGAGTGAGTATTGCATTTGTGACATTAGCACACCTAAAAACTCTTCGTTTTTAGGTCAACTTGAACAAGAGAGGCAGAAAGGAACGACAAAAAGCTTCTTTCATCTCTCCATCACCAAATTCGACCCAAAGCAGTTGACAATCAACCAGATACATATTTAACAGGTTAGGTCAACCAAGGAAGCAGCCACTACAGGGTTGCCTACTCGTCTCGGGATATTAAAAAGGTCCGAGAGAGAGAGAGAGAGAGAGAGAGAGAGAGAGAGAGAGAGAGAGAGAGAGAGAGAGAGAGAGAGAGAGTATGTGTACAGATAACCCAAAAACTCTTCAACTTCATCCCCTTTACCTGATCTCAGAAATCCCAACAGAAACGCTGCGACCCCCTCCTTAACCCCAACCCCCACTCCCACCCTTTAATGGCTCTCTGCCTCCCAAGACGTTTCCACAGATTTCCCCAAAGGATGAAGTCTACATATGATATACATCTTTGCACGACAAGCCAAGAATAAGTTAGTGCTTTCGTAAATTCATAATAAATAAGAGAGAGAGAGAGAGAGAGAGAGAGAGAGAGAGAGAGAGAGAGAGAGAGAGAGAGAGAGAGAGAGGGGGTTATTCCAAATGCTTACATATTTAACTTGTTCTGTGATCATAAAATTATAATTTTTCTTTGTAAATACATAAATTTTCCTTTATTTCATTTGTTTTCCTTTAATCCAAGTATGGGAATTCTTATCTTTCTCCTCTCTCTCACACTGGGCATCTATCTAGTTTAGCTTTGGAACTCTCTTCCTCCCCAGTTTCATTTCATTATTCCATAAGTTTTTTCCCTCTATCAGGCAGGTCTTTTGCTTTCTATGGAGCTAAGCTCCAACCTGGGCTAGATAAGGACATGGTGTTGAATTAAAACTGGCCTTTATTTTAAACAAAGAATAATCCTGCTTTTCATCTAGATCGGGCACAAAGAAAACTAAAAAAGGATGAAAGGTGCAAAGTGGAGTTTAGCCCCAAAAGAAGGGCAAGTCCTGTCTCTACACCCATAACAAGAGTCGGCAAAATGGAAGAGGGGAGTATGTACGCAACCACACATTTATATATATATATATATATATATATATATATATATATATATATATATATATATATATATATAAATGAAATTTTATCACCGTGATTTATATACAATCGTTAAGCTACAAATGTTTAACATCCAATTCACGCTACTTCGAGAATGTCCCCAAAGGGAAATTATCACTGAAAGGGAATTTCTACGCTGTGTGATAAATGTAATGGTACTGAAGTGTCTCGAACACTTGACACGGTACCTTTCCAACGACTCCAGTAGACGGTAACCACTGAGCCATGAAGAGAAGTATAAGTTAATGCCGAATCTGCCGTACTTGTTTACCCGTCGAGGGCGGGGAAATTGCACTTAGCATCGGCATTAAACCCACCTCCACGAAGATACGTGCGTTTGGGGATATTCCCTAAGTAGCGTGAATTGGATGTTAAACAACATTTGTAGCATAATAATTGTATATAAATCGCGGTGTGATAAAAATTTCAAAAAAAGAGTTAGGTGTTCCAAAAGTACCAATTAGTTATCATGATGGAGTGGGTTAATGCCGACGCAAAGTACAATTTCCCAGCTCTCGATGGGTAAAAAGTACGGCAGATTCGGCGTGAACTTATACCTCTCTTGATGGCTCGGTGTAGTTGTTGGAAAGGTATTGTGTCAAGTGTTCGAGACACTTCAGCACCATTCCATTTGTCACAGAAATTCCCCTTCGGTGTTATTCCCAGAAGTAGCGTGAATTGGATATTAAACATTTGTAACTTAATGGTTATATATATATATATATATATATATATATATATATATATATATATATATATATATATATATATATATATATATATATATATATATATATATATATATATATATATATACATATATATATGTATGTGTGTGTTTATACATCTTCAACAGTCATCCAGTCAGGAAAGAGATAGCAAATAGAAAATGGAAGAGGAAACGAAATCCTTCACAAAACCAATGTTGACAAAGTGAACTGTATCATTAACGAGTAAAATATAAGAACTAATTGCATCATTTACATTTAAGAAGGAAAAACGCAGCTAAAACAAATAAACAAATTTTCTTAAAACTCGAATAAAAATAAATAAAAGTTGTTGCATTCTAGAGCAAAAAGGACTCGTAGGTATAATAAAAACAGTATAAGAAACAAAATAAAAACGGGCCATATACTAATCTCAAAAGGTATATGAAATAGCTGGTATGAACTGCGTGAGAAGCAGCCACAGTTAGTAAGTACAGTACCTGTAATATTGCACTTAACTTCACAATACACTTCACTTTCTAAACCATAAAATTCAACGTTTCTCCATGTGGCGATCAAAGAAAAATAAAAACCAAATAAACTTTTTTTATCTAATATCATTTTTCCCGTCAACATCCAGTCTTTTTACCTGTCTATTATTACTACTAATATTATTAAACTCGTGCACAAATCTAAATGGTCTTACACCTGCAAAGATAGCTCATTTCAATAGAAATACCCATATGTAAAACGAAAACAAAAATGTAAAAAAAAAAAATAGAAAAAGCATAAATGATAAAAATTATAGTACGATATATCAAGAAAAGTAATATTAATATACATACATTCATTCAAGGTTAGAGCCAAAGGCAGTCAGTCACATGCCATCTGCTGGAGTTGAGGACACGTCTTTTCAAGAGACTTGCATACCAGGCCTCATGGCTGTGGTGTCAAATGGCTACTTCCCTTCTCCCCGACTTTTGACTTCCAAAAGCAGGAATGGCAGCACATAGCTGGCATGTGCCAGCTAAGTGCCCTGCCACTTAGCAACATCCCGAATATTTTCTATATATATATATATATATATATATATATATATATATGTATATACATATATATACACACTCATATATATATATATATATATATATATATATATATATATATATATATATATAAAATATATATGTATATATATATATATATGTATATATATATATATATATATATATATATATATATATATATATATATATATATATATTAACTTTATCAATTACACAATTGTTCTGTGCATTAGTAGAATTACTAAAAGGACCTCATTCAAACTGGATGGTATCAAATGGAGTATTTATTCAGAAAAAGTTACAAGCTTTCTTGGACAAAGTCCACACGGATACTTGACAATGTGGACTGTTTGTCCAAGAAAGCTTGTAACTTTCTCTGAATAAATACTCCATTTGATACCATCCAGTTTGAATGAGGTCCTTTTAGTAATATATATATATGTATATATACTGTATGTATATGTTTACATAATCTATTGGTCACTTTTTACCAGGTACGTATGCAACTGTAATAGGAGCTTTTCGAATTCTTCACACTTTTTGGATAAGCATGTCACTACAAAGCCTTAGATACAAGTGCAAGAAATATGAAGTAATTCTGATGTCCAATAACGGAAATCGGATCTATATATATACATATTTATATATAATATATATATATATATATATATATATATATATATATATATATATATATATATATATTAGTTTTATATAACAACGTGCCCTATGCAACTGTAGATGTGTGTGTATGTATGTATGTATGTATATATATATATATATATATATATATATATATATATATATATATATATATATATATATATATATATATATCACTAACACAATTTGTTCTAAGTTTCACGACGTCACTATGCAGTTTATTTCCTTTATACTACCTGAAGTTTTGGTCATTATCTTCGAAAATGATTACTCACCGAAGACAACATCAGCCATAGTAATGCCAAAAAGAATATTTTAGAATTTCTGAAGCAACTCATGACTTTGAATTTATCCCTTTCAACCTAACCGTCACCTACAAAAGAGAGAACATAACAGAGGAATATCTAATCCGATTGTGTGTAAAATTATGTTTTTCGCATGTATACATAATAATAATAATAATAATAATAATAATAATAATAATAATAATAATAATAATAAAACTACTGATCACCGGTAAATGTGATCCAAGTTGAACTAATTCTCATCTCAAGCTATAGTGATAAGAGTCAAACCCCTAGGAGTTTTTGCTAGATCGAAGCGTATTATTTTTTCTCCATAATTATACGGGTTGATTTAGTGACATGCACTCTGTGATTCACGCTTCCTCTTTTTTTTTTTAGGGGGGAGGGGACCGCATGGGGAAGAGGTGGAGGGAGAGGCGGGGTTAGCTACACTGACACAAGTGGTGCTTCCGAATTTTCGTTTTCTAATCATGGTCCCGTATTATCTCATTTTGGCGACCTTGTTTTACTAAATCGGAGGCTGCTCTTTAAAAATATCGAGGTTATTCAGGGTCAGTAACTATATGAATCTATAAGCGTGTAGTGAAAACAGCCTTTGTTTCAAATTTCCATTTATCAAATAAATAAAAGTTCGATTAATTCTGCCACTTGGCGTCGAAACGCCTAATGATCATCGACGCCAATAAGTGCAAGCCAAAATGAGTAAATATAATTCAGTGTAAAACTTATAAATTATCATACCCTCAAAATTGCCAAGGTATTGACAAACACTTCAAACAACATGAACGTAACAGTGAAAAAATTAAAAAGTTATTAACAATAATGAAGAAAGTGCAGTCACAAATAGAATCAATTAAATATTTATTATAAGCTTGTCTATAGTTTATAGTTATCTATGAATCTGGTTTCATCAGTATAAAAAATCACGCATACATACCCATACACGCAAGGAAGATGTCACAAAACCAAAGAAATATTTGGACATCACAAAAGAGCTGAACGCCAACACTAAAGATAGCTTTCCAACTTACCTGAAAATACCCCTTACCTGGTGCACATTACGCCCACCTCTCTCTCTCTCTCTCTCTCTCTCTCTCTCTCTCTCTCTCTCTCTCTCTCTCTCTCAAGTAGAGTCTCTGCCCATACACCTCTTCAAGTAGTCAACGAGAAATGGAGAAGATACTGTTGGGAGTGTGGAGGTAAGGCAGACACAAGAGATAGGCGGAAATAATCACGCAAAGGTAAAGTGCAGGAATGTGGAATTTGAAGGATTATAACCATACGAATGGCTCTAATAAACTGATCAAAAGCAGCACATTCACCAAATAATAATAGGACAGTCAGTTTTGTTCCTGAAATTTACTAATCTGATCGGCCACTGACCAAAAGTACCTTACTTAATTTTGAAAAACAAGGGGAAACTATTTTCAGGAAATAAAACGCATACTGTGGGTTCTGATCAAAACTGTTGTGGTCCAGTTTGGAAAAATAATGTAAAGTACATACTCAATAAGACCTGTTTTCAAACTAAAAGACTAAGTGGCCTCTGGAGACTTGCAGGTTTACTAATTCACATCCTCTAAATCTATAATAAATTACGCAAGGGGCATCTTTTCTTGATACAGAATTATATCTCAACTACAAAGAATAACTAACAATAATATTCACTGCTTGAAATCAATTTTATGATCTGCTGACTTTACTTCCAAGATGGCAATATAAATATTAGCAAGATTTAGAAGCCAATTGCAAATTTACTTTTGTCCGATTTGCTGATAAAATAAACGTGATGTGCCAATTTTTTCATGCTCATTAACCCATAAAAGGAAATAATTAATAGTTTAATTACAGTAAAGTGCATTTTCCTTCCTTTTGCAGAGAACCACGAGGGTCCAAAAATAGTATAAAGCTAGCTTGCTACAAGTGCATCGCCGGGGAATTATTTGTTAACGGACTTTTCCCTATATGGTGGCTCCGTCAGAAATTATCGCTATTTATAGGTAATCAACATAATTTATAACTTTGAAAATGATAAATGATGCTCAGTTAATGCAGGGCCACCTTAAAATATCAGAAATGAAAGGAAATGATGAGATCCATCCTAAAAAGAATAAATTTATCTTAAAATATTTAGTGATAACGATACAAAAGACAAGCCGACCTTGAAATACCTAGGAAAAATTATAAGGCGGTTAAGCTTACTTAAAATACTTTTGTAACCTAACTTACAACTGAGCTATTTCAGATCATGAAAAAGTCATGGTAAGTAATGACAACTACCCCACAGCTAGAAATGTTCGGACAAATGTATCTTGAAAAATCTAGGAACAACAGGAAATCATCACAGACCTATCTTGAAATATCTCGAAATAAGGACTTGATATGAAAGAGTACTTTAAAATACCTACGAATCACGATTAGCACTCCCAGCCATGTTAAAATATTTAGAAATAGTGATTAATTATGAAGGAGTAATGAAAACGTTTTAAAAATAAGATAATTTATGAGAGTTTAACATGAAAATATCTCGAAAAAGCTCATTCGAATCAGAAAAGACAAAGGAAGGAACCGCGAATAATAAGAGTAACGCAACTGAAATACATTCTTGTAATCTGATATACTTCTAATTCTACACAACAGAAACAAAAGGCTGTACACTGTCAAAAAGTTAAAACGAAATTACACAATTAAAATGAATACTTCAACTAGAATTTATGGTTCAGGAAATACTTCGATCACCCCCTTAAATCTAGTATGCACTGTGCACCTAGTTGTTAGTCAACCGTTGTGAGTCGCAACTGGGTTGGAGAGAGACGAGTGAAATATCAGACGACGTGGTTCTCCGTCAAAATATAAAGGATCAAAGACCTCGCCCACGTAATGGTAATCCTAACTCCACTGGAGTGAATCCATTCGCGAGATTATTAGCTGGTATAACTCTCCCTTCCCCTTTATTCACCATAATGAAACAAACCAAAATGACCTCACCACGACACGCACTCAGTATCTGCGACATGGAAACTGGCGGCGTTAGAAACAATCGTCGGAAATACGTCGTTCAAAAAAGCTGGCCTGTCTGCTACGCCACCGATCGATCGAGCAGCCAGCAGCCTCTCTTTCAACAGTCGCTAAAAGGACGAAAAATTCCAGGAAGAGGCGAACCTACGCGCCAGATCGAATGAATCACTATGTTTCTGTCTATTTATAGGCGAAGACACCGACGATCCTTTAAACAGATACGGGCAGACCTCGAAGACGAAGTGGCAACATTACTTTTCTTTCTTGCCTTCTTTTTTTTTAGTTTGAATACCATTCAGAAGTCTGTCGGGTTTGGGTGGCAGATGGATACAGTTAGAACCAAGTTAAGACTGGAAAGGGGAGCCTTCCATTCTGCTGATGTTTTTTCTTCCCAAAAGACAAAAGAATAATGGTGGAAGAAAACTTCAGGTAGTTTTGAGAAGGGGTCAAGGTTGAGAGTCTGTTGCGATGATAGATTCTTAGACCGAATACTATCAGTGATATAAAAATGAATGAACTCGGATTATAATTATAAACAGTACGGTGCATATAAGTCAGGTTCTTCTTTGACTACACATGAAGCCATCAAGCCAAAAAAATAGATAAGTTAATGATATTGTCTAATTGTATGTGCCGATAAAAGCCTCTGGAGAGCGGACACAGACACACACACACACACACACACACACACACACACACACACACACACACATATATATATATATATATATATATATATATATATATATATATATATATATATATATATATATATATATATATGATGTGTGTACTTGTTTACCTATATAAAAGTGAGAGTAGCAAAATCTACAGAATTCATCGGCATAAAAGCTATATAAAGTAAAATATCAATTATGAAGCTTTGGATTTCGGTAATGCATCGGGCGGAAACGAAGACATAAAGAGAAGAGGAGGACTGGGGAGGGTTCGCAAGTATTTGAAATTAGAAGCTGAAAGAACCTGGCAAAACGTGAAGCGTTATTAGGTGAGTTAAAGGAAGAATGGAATGTCAGACTAATGAGAAATCAAAGAAGTGCTTGTGACCATGAAGTGAAAAAATTGGGAAAAAATTATGACATGGCTCTCTATTCTTGAAAGTACCACTGGCGCCATCTGTAATTATCAGGGGTATGTGTGTGTGTATATGTGTGTATACATATATATATATGTGTGTGTGTAGGTGTGTGAGAGAGAGAGAGAGAGAGAGAGAGAGAGAGAGAGAGAGAGAGAGAGAGAGAGAGAGAGAGAGAGGAGGTCAACACAAAACAACAAATCTATAAGTACGTGCCTACATCATTCATTCCTTCATCGGATCGAACCAGAAGTTATCACTAAGGTTGTGTTGAAAAAAAAAAAAAAAAAAAAAAAAAAAAAAAAAAAAAAAAAGGTGGAGCCCACAACTGGCATGCTCAGGACCGCCTCAAACACAGCTTCTCATCATTATATCATTGCCTCAAACGACGTCAGTCTTGAGCTTTCATTCCCATAAGTCTCCGTTTATCTCCAGCCTCCCATCTTCTAGTTCTCAGTCAAGGCTCTACCTCGTTTGGGGTCCACAGGAAACAAGCTGACTCTATTAAGGGCATGGCCAAACCGTCTCAGTCTCCCCTTAATCATGACCTCATCTATATTTGGGACTTCGTAAATTCCCTGCTATGTCTTCTTTCTCTGTCCTACCATCTGAATCTAAAATCTTTGTTCTCAAATCCACAAAATATTTTAGGCAGAGTTTCGTTGTTATACCACGACCGTACAACAAAATAGTATTACAGTTATGTATAAACTTATTTTGCATGCAGTTTCAGTTTAATTCACAAATCTTTTTCAGACTGTCCCGCGTTGTTTGATTGGAGTTTCACTAATGTTCCACTAAACTCAAACTCAGTAGACCCTGTTTGGGATTTCTTTTTTCCTAAATATTTGAAATGACTCATCCTAAGTAATAATTTTTTCACCCCGCGTTATTCTACCCTTTGAATGCTGTCTGTGCTCATTGGTTCTGTTTTCCTCAGGTTTATTTTGAATCCCATCTCTCTATACATATGAAGCATTCTATTAAACAAACTTTGCAAATCTTAAGTTGTTTAGCTGATTACAACACCATACTTTTTAATGATACATTCCAAGAAAAGGCAAACAGCAAAAGTTGCCGTGGTTTATTATCAACTAAAATATCCACAACTTATAGATGGGAAGAAAACATCCAAATTTATAGATGGGGAGAAAATATCCGAAACTTATGGATGGGAAGACAACTAAAGTATAGGAAAAAATTCTCATATATTCCATTTAAAAGAAACTCGCAACGAATAAGAAAATTGAATGCATATACATCCTTGCCAAACTTAAGGTTGGTTGCAGTTTCATGGGAAATACAAGAAACTAATGATAACAATTTTGGAAATATAAAATACCACAATTACTATTTCAGCAACTACTATTACAATTATTACAAGTAATAATAACAAACAAGTAACAAACGCGCCGAAGTTTCTTCGGCGCAATCGAGTTTTCTGTATAGTGTATAATGCTGTATGAAACTTTCAGCCAAGGCCCGGTGGTGACCGTGTTGTTAATACCTATAGCATTGCCAGACGTATGATCATGGCTAACTCTAACCTTAAATAAAATAAAAACTACTGAGGCTAGAGGGCTACAATTTGGTATGTTTGATGATTGGAGGGTGGATGATCAATATACCAATTTGCAGCCCTCTAGCTTCAGTAGTTTTCAAGAATTGAGCGCGGACAGATAAAGTGCGGACAGAAAAAGTGCGGACGGACAAGCAAAGCCATCTCAATAGTTTTCTTTTACAGAAAACTAAAAATCTTACAAAAATTTAAGCTACCAAGACACTTTAATTAAAGTAAAAACAAAATGGATACTTGAAAGTGCTTACCTCATTTTTAATTCAAGAAAAGGTATCTACCGAGGGTTATCATACAAGGCAAAGAGTAAACCAATATCCCCTACTCGTCGGCAGTTCTGAGACGCACAAGAGCATATACCTTTCTTGAGTTACAAATAACCGGGGAGCGCGCGTCTCTTGATAACTCCCTCCTTCTCAGAACGAGGCCTAACTTAGCAAAGGAGGCAGGAATGCCTGAGAAGATGTTACTTGGTTTTAGGTAACGCCAATGTTGATAAAGCGAGATTTCATAAGAAAATGAAAAAAGTTGGGTGTCAGTTGATTGTAAATATACAGTATGTGTAATGGAACGCCAATATTTGATGATGTGTACCGCTTAGTCAAGAGTTTGCAAATCACACACACATTTACTATATATATATATATATATATATATATATATATATATATATATATATATATATATATATATATATATATATATATATATATGCCTTTTCCCCTTTATATGTGAGGCTCCAGCGGGTGTTAACCTTTCAACTTTTAGGCAACTGTTTTGATAGTTAATAACCCCGTGCACTTTTCCACCCAGGCTGCGATCAACCAAATTCGACTGGCCACCAGGTACACAATTCGTACATATATGTTTCTACACAAATACTGCTTATCAGATAGAAAGATATATATATAATTTACTTACCAGTTTTACTCTGGCCAACTGAGAATTCACAACCATCATATTTACCTGTAAATATAGGAACTATTTTACTTTAAGAACACATTGTGAGTGGGGTATATACAAACACACCACCCCATTATTTACTATATAGTCCCCTCTACCCAATCCTTTCTCTCTCTCTCTCTCTCTCTCTCTCGTGTTTGTAAAAACACACACACACATGTCCTTCTCAACCCTGGCTGACCTCAACTACAGTCGACTAATAACCAGATACTTAATTCACTCTTTAGTTCAACAAAAGCAAAATGGGTTACATGTACATATCGTTCTGTTCTCGTCAAGGATTCCAAACAAAGCCATCGAGCTAATAAGACTACCATCGTCACCACTAAACTAAGAGAACGTACTATATATATATATATATATATATATATATATATATATATATATATATAAATATATATATATATATATATATATATATATATATATATATATATATATATATATATATATATATATATAGAGAGAGAGAGAGAGAGAGAGAGAGAGAGAGAGAGAGAGAGAGAGAGAGAGAGAGAGAGAGATTGTATAAATAATATATATATATATATATATATATATATATATATATATATATATATATATATATATATACATATACATGTCAAACGTCTGTACATGCTCGTAAGTACTCAATACAATTTTGTTACCATCCGGAAAAAGTAAGCAAACAGTACTTTAACTCAGGTCTTGCTGCTTTCATCCCGTCCCAACTACTACGTTTATGTTCTTTTGTCCCTTGCGTTATCCGATGCCGACACACACACCACCAAAGAGTTATTTTAGAAGGTGAGGGAAGGAGAAGAAGCTACTCATATATAACGCATTTGTTGGCACCAAGAACGGCAGGAGGGGTGAAGGGCAGGTGGGAGAGGAGTGGGGGAGAGGAAGAGACGGAGAGAGGGACCGAAAGAGGGGAAGGAAGGAATATGGATTCCTTTGAGAGAGAGAGAGAGAGAGAGAGAGAGAGAGAGAGAGAGAGAGAGAGAGAGAGAGAGAGTGAAAAGGGAGTGAACAGTGACGTAAGAGCGAAAAGGAGCTTAAAATTAGAAGTTTGAAAGAAACGGAGAGAGAGAGAGAGAGAGAGAGAGAGAGGTCTACAAATTTTAGTTTAGGTGTTACTTTCAGGGAAACAATTAAAATCAACATAAATATTGTAAAAATGCAATTTGCAAATGAAAAGATGCGATCAATCTTGGCTATGGGAAATATTTTGAAGATGAGAATTTTTACTAAATATCCAGATCATGAAAAGACTAGTTCTTTACACTATCACACACACACACAGTCACTCATGAGAAAATTTTTAACAAATTTGAAAATTCCCTCAAACGTTATCGACGTCCTTTCTATTATTATTATTTTTATTTGTGTTTAAGATCCACCATTTTAGTTTATTTTTTTTTCTTTGAACATCGGCTAGATAGGTCATCCGGTCGTCCATGCCACTGGCCTTGCAAAAAAAAAAAAATTATATGATTCTCCCAAAGGAGGGATCATTTTCACCCTATATAAGAAGTCCTTAAGGCTTCAATATTTTCGAGTCACTGATGTTTACAGAACTGAGACTTTTACAAGCTAAAATTTCTTGTCGACTACCTGTATACAATTATCCTTTTTAAAACGTCCTCTTCCCACGTGAATCAGAACTTTTGTTCTCGGCCTTCATAGAATCGACATCAAATGAGGCTCGAGAACAAACACGTCAGCATAATCAAAACTGCTTCTCCAGCAAGCAAAAGAATTTGCCTTTTCATGGCATGCCAGGCTCAGGAACATATGGTGAATGCGTTAAAGACGGACCAAATACGACAAAGTCAGTCAAGAGAACCAGAAGAACCATTTCTTATATGAAAATCATTCTTAAGAGCTTAGATTTGTACTCTGTACTACAAAATCCCGTTACACTGCGTACTGACGTCTGCAACAGAACCAGTTTTGTTGTCTTCATTTTAATTCAGGTCTGCAGCGCAGTTCTTTCGTCTTTCCCCTTTTTGGCTCTGTAATACTGTCAGCCACTCCGCCATTTCCTCTTGGCTCAAGGTCTATCTGTCTTTGACTTCGCTACCGTTCTGCTTCAAGTTTTTATCATCAAGGTCATTAAATGCAACTCCTTCATTTTGTTACAGGTCTGCTGCACTGTTTGCCAGGTTTGTATCTCCATTTTGTAACGGGTCTACCACTCTCGTTTTTATTCCTCCCTCGTTGGGCTCAAGGTCCGTATCACTGTCATTCAAGTACGTTCCTCTTCATTTGTTTCACTGCACTGCAGCAAATCTCCATCTAGGACAGTTTTGTATCTCGCCTGTATTTTGTAACGGGTCTTTATTTCTCTTGATATCTCGTCTCTCCCTCATTTGGCTTCAAATATATATCACTACCAGTACTGTATCTATCACGTCTTCATTTTGATGCCGTTCTGTGACACAACCTATATTGTATTTCTACGTGTTTTATTCACAGACTCTATAAGCAACAATCCAGTATTAGCCCTTTCGTTACATATTGCATGTATAAATCTATCAGGATAACTGATATGAATGTCTGCTTGTTTCTCAAAATGGTTAAAATTGCTCTTTACACATAAGAACAAACGACGTATGTACATACTGGCCTTTGATCAAAGTACTAATCATTTAAATTTCGTAGAAATAAAAACGTCTGTCTTCTAACGGATTTGAATTCCTTTTTCTAACAACAAAAATTTCTAAATGATTTTTTTACATTAATAACGATTTACACCTTCCCATGTCAAAAGAGAATGTTAATCATGTATGAATAACAAAGCAGTTGCTTCCACTTGCAAAATGTTGGTTCAAAAGCAGATGAAAAAGTTGTTATGTTAGCAGATATTTAAATGTGTGTGTATATATATATATATATATATATATATATATATATATATATATATATATATATATATATATATATATACACACACATTTAAATATCTGCTAACAATGTACAATGTATATATACATATACATATATATATATATATATATATATATATATATATATATATATATATATATATATATATATATATATATATATATATATATATATAAAAGATAAATATACTTAGATAAAGAGATCTTGAATTAACTGAGATGAAGAAAAAGACTAAAGGTGAAACTGGGAGAAATCCCAAAGGTTAGAAGTGATATTTAGAGAGTTTAGGCAGCAAGATAAAAAAAAAAAAAGGTGCAGCCAGAGGGTAAAGGGACGCAGAAAATACCCTTTACTATTGCCTACAGTGTACCACGTGACCAGCACTGACAACACTAACCCCTCCCCTATGAAAATATATATATATATATATATATATATATATATATATATATATATATATATATATATATATATATATATATAGAGAGAGAGAGAGAGAGAGAGAGAGAGAGAGAGAGAGAGAGAGAGAGACAACAAACAGACAGACAGAGAGCACCCTCCTGAGTACGAAACAAAAGTCTCTGGTGGCGTTAAATTCATAGGAAGTCATTTACTGATTTAGACAGACAACGAGGAGGAATCATTCTGCTCCACCTTTCATTTCATGGCTCTGTGCGTTGACTTGATATCTACGCATAATTAACTGACTGATTTTAACCTTTGGGATAGCATCACAACAACTACGATTCTCGACGCCTGCATGCTTGGTTGCATCCTCGCCTCCCAAGCAAGGGAATAATGGTTCGAGTCCTGGACGAGGATGGAAGGATGGCCACGTTCCATTCAAAACTTGTTAGGTATCTGTTGATCTAAAAGGTACACGGTAGTTAGTGTAAAACACATATGGGGTAGAATTGCTGAGAATCTGAAGACAAACATATTTTGGAGCCAAACCATACAAAAACAAGCGAATGATGAACACGCACGCACGCACACAATTTATATATATATATATATATATATATATATATATATATATATATATATATATATATATATATATATATATATATATATATGTATATATATATATATATATATATATATATATATATATATATATATATATATATATATATATATATATATATATAGAGAGAGAGAGAGAGAGAGAGAGAGAGAGAGAGAGAGAGAGAGAGAGAGAGAGAGAGAGAGAGAGTGCAGTTGACAGCCTTAGGCTACAGTACTGTATTGTAAAACACTCGAAATGCCGGTGTGGAAAGTGGTGATGGATTAAGGACTGCAATTCCCAGGAAGTGAAGAATAAATGAGTTCCCTTCATTTACGATCATTCACACAAGCAAGAGCATTTTAAATCTCCTGAACCAAATTAACTTTCATGGATGTTTCTTTACTATGGTTCCTTCCCCTTTTAAATTCATCTTTTCTTATACGCCTTCTTATACAGCATTACATTTTTTTTAAAACTCAAACTGAGTTCATACTCAGCAATCAATATTATAATTCACTCTGTTTTTTTTCTTCAAGTTCCTTTCAGTATCAGAAAACCAATATTCAAAATAAAACTAGTATTTTTCACACCAACGCGCGAGACTGAGGGATGAACAACGAAGACAAAGAAAATGAGAAACGCAATTCCCTTTGTTACAGAAAATTAATGGAAGAATCAGAAATAGTAGGGAATATGATACCTCAAACATGATAAATGAATGCATAAAGCATCAAACGAAAAATGATAAGAAGCATAAGTAAAACTGGATGATAATTAGATATCTCAAAGACAATGGCACAAAGAAAGACCACACTACATCAGTCTACGGTTGAGTAAAAATTAATTATTATATATTGCAAAATCTATAATCAAGCGCAAGTTTAACTTCAAGTTAAAATCTTCACAGTAAGTATCTGTCACTTCATTACTACGGGATACACTTTAATTCTAAGTATTTCTAGATAAAAAGATACTTTGAGAATTAACCAGCAATAAGCATTAAGTCAATTCTTAAAAAGGTCTCGCAGCATCAATAGTCCTTCAAAGGCCTCAGAGAGTTCTTTGGCCTCTTCTCAACTAGTATTATTTTGTTTGTTCTCACTATGAAAATGCTGGTCTTAACTGGATTAACACAAAACTTAACTCGGTCCTGGTCTTTTCTACGACCAAGCAATTTATGATTTCAATCTTTTCAATAATTCGCAACATCATGAATGATACATATCTTTCCCGAGAGCGCTGAATAAATATAAATTATAAATAATTCGCAATGGCATTTGAATTACAGTCTCTACCAAAGATCGTTAGTTATATAGACTTCAAGTAGTTTTCAAGGTCTTGAGAAGGGAAAGAATGGCTTCAGAAAAAAAATAATAATGGCTCATTTCAATTATTGATAAATAAGAGGGTTTTATGAAGGGCGTACATTCATTAATTAAAACATCATAATCTCCCACGTAACAGCTATATTTAATGTCTACCTCAACTATCAGAGAGTTATTTTATTCAGCCAAACAGAAGTCAAACATCCTACCGTGAAAGCACCAATGCACCAGTAATGCAAATTACTTTCAACATAGGAATTCCACTCACTAACACACCTTAATTAAGTCTTAAGCTCTCTTCAGAAGCCACTGGCTACTTGGCTCATGTCTTCTTAGTTGAAAGTGAACTGAGGATTCTTTCTTATTCATTTTCAGTGCGATCCAAATTTCACTTTTGTCTATAACGTTACAATGTATGGGGTAGTGTTTTACAACATCTACATCCGGGCGGCATGGCAACACTTCACTCCCTAAGAACAACAGACCTCACGGACAGGCACAGTCCAATGAGTTGTCATGTGTGGTGAGCAAGTATCACTGGGCACACAGGTGCTTACTAGAAATTACAGCTGCGGTTGACTTAGTGACGATAGTAATTAGCGTGTTCACTTTTGCCCTTGAAAACGCCTGGCCTTTAAACTCTTAACCTGAGATTGCCAAGATGGGGTCAGAAGTGAACTTTGACTTCTACGAATAGTGGTGGCTGCCACATAACTACGGACAAGCTTCTGACAGTTGTGGAGTCCACAGATCTTCTCTAGCGTCGACACTTTGCAATAATACCTGTTATTGCACTTCTTCCGCGAGTCAATGCTGCATCCTTTAATGGGTGCATGTACCATGAGAGAGAGAGAGAGAGAGAGAGAGAGAGAGAGAGAGAGAGAGAGAGAGAGAGAGAGAGAGAAAGACCATGGGGTCTTAAAAATTGAGTTTTAAAAAGACCATTAGTGTCAGACAAACGTGAAGAACAGTAAGAAGAGAGACATGAAGCAAGGTGGTCACCCTAAATCCAAGTTGCTGACAGAGGCAAAGAAGATAAAATACTTTGAGGAAAATAGATCTCGACACGTATGCGGCATCCTCCCAGCTAGTCTTACCTAATGTTAAACCTGTACTTGTTTCAACTAGAAGATTAAAAAAACGATTACTCCTTTTCCCAAATGAACAATCAATAATAAATGCACGCGCGTAGATAAATCATACTCACACTGAGGGTTCTAATATTTAAAGGGTAATTATGAGTTACCTGACTATACCTGACCATGAACATTAAATTGAAGGTGGAATGATGAAAGTGGTATTCTCACACGGGTACTTGGGAGTAAATATAACGGATGACAGCAGGATGAAAGGAGAGGAGGGTTACAAAAAAAAAATATATATATATATATATATATATATATATATATATATATATATATATATATATATATATATATATATATATATATGAAGAAGGGAAGGTAGCAGGGTATGCACAAAAGATCTGGAATAGACTTGGAGTGTCTATGGAAGCCAAAGTGAATTTCTGTGAAGGAACTGTTGGGACAACTCTCCTTTATCAAGTGTAAATACTGAATGTGAACGACAGAAAAATACTGATGCTGTAAAAATGAAATATGTTTATTGACGGTAGCCTAAGGTGAATTGGAAGGCCGAGAAATATGGAAAAAACAGATGAGGTAAAAACGTGACCTTGGGTGAAAGGATGGATCAATGATTTTTGAAATGATTTGGTACGGTGGAAGGAATAACGGACAGCAGGTGGGTGAAGTGTGTGTTTAATATGTACTGTATATATATATATATATATATATATATATATATATATATATATATATATATATATATATATATATATATATATATATATATATGTGTGTGTGTGTGTGTGTGTGTGTGTGTGTGTGTTTTGGGGAGGAGGAGGTGAAGACATACAGAGGTGCTAAATAGATAAAGGGAAAGAAGTATTGTTAAGGGAGGGACTTCACACCCAGAAAGCGTCAGACTGCGTGCAAGACAGAAGTAAATAACAGACTGTGTGCGCATGAAAATTCAGTATTCAGCTGGTATACGTTCATTGTGGGTGTATGAAACGGTAAATGTCGTGGAAGTTTTTGTACGAGCACTTCATCCAAGATTAAATAGCTAGGGAATAAATGTGGCAGTGATTATTGGGTTTTTCTCTGGAGTCACCCATGGCAAGAATAATCAGTTTAAAACTGACTATATATATATATATATATATATATATATATATATATATATATATATATATATATATATATATATATATATATACATATATATACATAGTTTATATATATTATAAATATGTATATGTGTATGTATATAAATAGTAGGTAGGTAGGTAGGTGATAGATAGAAAGATAGATATATCCTGTCTTTAAAATCGACAAGAAGCAAGTCATAATGATGTACTCTTTTGTTACTTATTTGGGCTCTCTGGATTGGCCGGGAGCCTGAAAGGCATGATAATAGTAAAACAGATAAAAATTGTAATTTCATAAATTTTCAAATAAAGGAAGTATTAAACTTTCTTTTATATATGCCCCGTTATTTGAAAGAGAACTATGAGGCTTGGGGAAATGAAGATATATGCAAAAACTTGTTCCAAATCGGTTCCTAATTTTTTTGCATTAGGTTTGCTAATGTTTAATGATTTTGCTAGATAACTATTTTCATTTTTCCAGATACTCCAATAAATATCGTATCTGTATGTCGTCTGCATATCTGATGAATACTGCAAGAGGGAATCCCTCCCAGGAGAATTTCCAGCAAATTGCTGGATCATGAATTAATGGAAAGCCGCCCTAGGTAAGACATTTTAAGTATCAAATATAATGCAGATATTGTAATGGTGAATGCATTATGGAAGCCTTACATTGCGTTAGATGTTTTACCAATTTAGACCAGTTTACATAAAAAGCAAAAAAAGTAATTCATTACTGTTCAGTAAACCAAGTAAGAAAACGCAGAGGCCAATGAAAATTGTCATGTCAATTACATATTTGGTCTAAAAACTAACCTTACTAGTAAGTCGTAGTTTCTACATGCTACATCTTCTAGACTACATCAATAAACTCCTTGGCCATTGTATTACAAAAGGATGTAGGGGGCAGGTTAATAAATAAATAAATAAATAAATACACACACACACACACACACACATATATATATATATATATATATATGTGTGTGTGTGTGTGTGTGTGTGTGTGTGTGTGTGTGTGTGTGTGTGTGTGTGTGTGTGTGAAAGCAGTACGTAATTAGCTGACCCAATAAAAGGTCGACAGACTGCTCACAAGTAAATAACTCTTCACTCACCTAGTCCTCTGCTATAATATAGGTAAAGCCATCCTAATAAATCTGAAACAAATTTACGTAATCATGGACAAGATATATACCCCCAGCGTGCACGACATTCCGTGACTGCGCGGCAGAGCTACGTAGGGAAATCGCCACTACAATAAGGTGTGAAGTATTAAGATACCGCAATCTTCAAGATTAAACGAAGCAAGTTTCGAAAACAATGTAATACAAAAACAAGGACCTAAAGCACACAAGCGTAGCGTTGCATTTGATGCCAGTGTAATTTAAATGTCACTCAATCATGTCTATAACTGTCTTACATTCAAATTAACCATTATCAATAATGCTAACATAAACAATACGAACCAAAGGCACACACAAAGCTTCATTTCATGCCAGTGCAATATAAATATATATACCCTAAAAATATCATTTACTATTACAGGCTAATATTTGAGTTATATCAAAATATAACTGCAGTGAAGAATGCATCACACATAACAAATTGACAGCTTTAGGGAGCCCAGCAGCAGCACGTCACTGAAATTCTTACCTATTCAAGAACATTCGGCGCTGAGATCCAATAATAGCCTAGCGAAAGGAATCTACGCAAGACGGAAATAACAATAAACAAACGCACGTACTACCCCTACCATTCCTAAGATAAACTACTCTTTCTATTCTTGGATACCTGACGACCTACAGAATGAAAAAATGCATTCATGGAAGACACCAACATACACAGACGAACACACAGACAAACACACACATTATATATATATATATATATATATATATATATATATATATATATATATATATATATATATATATATATATATATATAGTATGTGTGTGAATTTTTGTCACATACACAGTGACATTTTTATTTTCAGAAATATTAAGTCGCAAATATCGTTTAATATCCAGTTCACTACACCTCGGGAATAACTCTCACCTTAGGGGAATTATAACTGATGTGTACCTCGACACCAGTGAGATTCGGACCGTACATCGCTGTTTAA
Organism: Macrobrachium rosenbergii; assembly: GCF_040412425.1. Lineage (NCBI taxonomy): Eukaryota > Metazoa > Arthropoda > Malacostraca > Decapoda > Palaemonidae > Macrobrachium > Macrobrachium rosenbergii. The sequence continues at coordinate 9,299,675 of NC_089753.1, read as the reverse complement.
AAACAGCGATGTACTGTGACTTTTGACCACTTACCCATCAAGTGATGGACGAAAATACAGGTTGTGTGTAATTCGAAAGTGCTGGAAGGCAGGATGAGAGGAAGATCTGGAACGTCCTCGATGCATGAGGCTTACGAAGTATTGGAGCAAAGGGCCACAGTATATATGCAGGAAGCAAGAGCGCATTAATGACAGAGGTGAGTGACCGGATGTGTATAGACGGGCACGACGTACTGCTTATAAGCCTTCAATGAAGGAATAGGAAGCACCTGATGCTTTGGAAGTTTCTGCACATGGCGTTAACATGCAACCAAGCAGTTAGCTTTACAAGTATGGAAGAGATTGTTATTTTCATGGAATCCTTTTGCATTAAGGAAAATGCCTCATTGTCATACATATAAAAAATATGTAAAATACAGCGTGAGGCTAGAAAACTCACCCCATAATATAAATACTAAGGGAAAGAAACAGACAACGCTTGCACACACACACATCTATAAAGTGTATATATATGTGTGTGTGTATATGCATACATATGTTTACTAACGAAGGTACATGGAATTACGGATAAGTCTTCAATAATTAAATCAGTACAATTCTTCAAAACACTTTACTTGAGAATAGACATAATGGTTATCTATCAATAATAGAGGGCTGCTTCAAACCTGGCAAACTCACTTCAGAGAGAGAGAGAGAGAGAGAGAGAGAGAGAGAGAGAGAGAGAGAGAGAGAGAGAGAGAGAGAGAGAGAGAGAGAGAGAGAGAGTTTTTGGCTTGTTGATCGAGACCTCTTTTTAGAGGCCATTCACGCATGATTCACCGGCAACAAATTCACGGACACACACACACACACACACACACAGACGTCAACTCTTCGATAATCTGATCTGGCTCCTTAAGGTGGAGCAGAATGGCATAATAATAACAAGAATCAGTCACTGCACAAACCATCCGTTGCAAACTGAAATGTATCGTACTGAAATTGATTGTGTTTGTACGTTTTTTGTGTGTATAATCACAATGAGAGAGAGAGAGAGAGAGAGAGAGAGAGAGAGAGAGAGAGAGAGAGAGAGAGAGAGAAATTAAGACATTATCTCATACCTAAGAAACAATTCCTCTCCTCACTTCACTTACCTGAGAGAACACCTGTTATTTTTTGCAAGGCCGAATATTACTATTGAATCACGTAAGAAAAGCAAATAAAGGCTAAAGTGGACACAAAACGAATGAGTAAAAAAGGAGAGAAGAGCAAGCATGAGAGAAAAGGGAGGGAAGGAGGGAGGAATGACAAGAAGAAGAAGAAGAAGAAGGGCAATAGTGTCATGTGACGCCTGGATCGATGTCAGACGAGGTCAACCCCTTCTACACCACTACCAGCCAACCATCGTCGTTGGTCCCACTTCGACAACCATTACCATCGCTACCGTTAACATTACAACATCGCCTTGCTTAAAAATTACCGTGACATAGTCTTTACATGAATATGTTGCACACTTCTTCATTTTCTTTCCTTACACGGACCCGTAATACCAGATACAGAATCTACGTTTTCGTTACCGCTACAGTGACAAACATTTTCAAATATCACCATTATAGCTGTAAAGGAACATTTCAACAAACCTTACACCAGTTACACAAATATACGAACATTAGTCATTTTCATAAGTACCACGACCATCCCTAATATCATTAATACCAGTGATGGGCAAAGAAAAATACATATAACATTATTGTATCAATGGAAATATAATAGCCAAAATACTCTTACTGTTAACACTATAGCACTTTACCCTTTTATTTACGAACAAACCCATTATTAACAGAAATGAAATTAGCTAAACTATAATCACTCTCAATATAAGGAGGACTGTATTTCCTTTAATAAATGACACAGCATCAGTCTACTGTTTCATTATCTCATTAACATGCAAAAAATATGTCTATTTATCCTAAACCTACCTGGCCTCGTGCTCCTCATGGGATGTTCAAGGTATGTGCCATGTTTGGTTACTAGTGAAAACGCGACTGTCAGTCTACAGCAGTAGTAGTATTAAAGTAGTTTAACGAGACCACTGAGCTGACTTTCAGCTCTTATAGGGCTGGCTCGAAGGATTAGGATAAAATACCACATAGGCTCACGTTCTCATACTGTAACACATTCACACAATAAATACATTTACTCATGCTTCCACACTAAAATGGTATATCAAAATTCATAATAAGTAATATCTAAAAAAATGTAAATTTAAATTCGACAAATGCTATGTTTTTGTGCTTTTACTATTTTCTTATTTTTATATTTTATCTATCAAACCACACTTCCTCATGAACAACAAAATTTCATTTATTGATTTATTCCCAAAAGTTATCAGTCTACAAAATACGAATACGGTAGAGGACTCTGCAATTCTTTTTACAGTTTTTTGTTCCTCTAAATTCGAACTGATGCTGCCACTAACCTTCACAGAGACTTAAAAAAATCAATGAGTAATGTAGTCAAGGGGTAAGAAGGTGAACTGCAGCAAAATTATACTTTATTGATAAGCCGATATCGGATCGTACCCTTGTCCACAATTACCTTTGTAGTGATAACACTGCACCTAATGATTCTGAGTGTTTGACAATACCTGATGTTACATTAGATCCAAAGCTTTAATTTTCCTTACACTTACAAACGTAATGCCACATGCTTGAGATCCTAGTCTTGCCATATTGCAATACTGTTCGCTCCTTTTGCTGGAAGCACCCTCCTGGAATACGAGTATTTATCCAACAGACAATATTAATCTAAACAATAATTTCCTAATCTCCCAACAGAGGTAATTGTGATGAAGACTCACTGCCGGAAGATTTCCTACGTGGCCATCTTTATTAAGCTTTATTTCGTTCCAGAAACTTCCGCTCACACCTGTAGTGCAAGCACTTTAGAACTGGATTGTGCTGACCCAATGCGCAACGCACCAGCGCGGAGTCTACATTCTGCTGTGAGGGAACGTTATCACACTGGCCAGTAGCAGAAATTCTTTGGGCAATATTAGTGATACTGGTGCTCTTGTTTGAGACAAACTGAAATTCTTGAGAGCAGTTAATTTTCTTTCAATACTTCTTTGCACTGGAAACCTTAATGTTTCAAACAGACAAAAATTAAGAAGTTGGATAAAGATTTGATGAACTCTGAGTATCTACCATTTAACATTACTTGAAGGTGAATACGTCTTCCAAGCTATTGGAACAAACCCACCAAAACCTCGTCTTAAAACTATACATATGTTAAGTTCCTTTCCCATTGAGCTTTTAATTGTAAAATCTTTTAGTTGGGAAAAGTGCGTGATCATTTACAAATATTTCTCGTGTTTCTCGGCATCCCATCGTTACGTACTGTTAATTTCTGATGTGAGATTACATATTCGACTTAACTCAATTCAACAGCGTCTTGACGAAACAAGGGTGGAAACCGATTATCCTTTGCCACTTTAGACATACTGCAGTCTTTTTTTTTCTCATCGTAAATAGGAACTTTACGTGAGGTATAAAAACTTCTATTACTGTTATAATGGATTTTATATAAATAAATGCATTACACGAACTGAATGACAAAATTCTTAAAAGCAATCTATCATATATATATATATATATATATATATATATATATATATATATATATATATATATATATATACATACATACATACATACATATGTGTATGTATGTATGTGTATATATATAAGTATATTTATGTATATATACTGTATATGTGTATATGATAGATTATGTGAAGAATTTTGTAATTCAATACGTGTAATGCATTTATTTATATCAAATCCATTATAACAGCAATAGAAGCTTTTACATCTCACGTGAAATTTCTATTTACGATGAGAGAACGAGACTCTGCAGTATGCATTAAGTGGCAAAGGATGATCGGTTTTCACTCCTGCTTCGTCTAGACGCTGCTGAATTGAATTCAGTCGGATGTGTAATCTCACATCAGAAATTAAAAGTACCTAATAATGGAATGCCGAGAAACACGAGAAATATTTGTAAATAACCACGCAATTTTCCTAACTAAAAGATTTAGAATTAAAATGATCAAGGAAAAACAAGTTAACAGTACGTACAGTTTTCAGAGAAGTTTTTGGTGCTTTTGTTCTCTCATTAATGTGTGTGTGTGTGTGTGTGACAGCGAGACAGAGACAATTTTAAAAACATATAGGATACGCTTTATATAAACACATATTTATGAAGGCTCAAACTAAAAGAAAGTAAGGAGAAATAAGATGGTAGTCGAGTTAGTAACTTCCCATGATGGGAAAAGTTCTTAATTAGAAAGAAAAGGACTAGAGACCTGATCATTATGACGGGAAAATGGTGCCACTGGCTCTTACATGAAGACTTGAGGGTTAGGAACACCATGCAATGAAAAAGTTCTTAGTAGTTTTCTTAAAAGGGAATATACCATAATTGTAGTAATTGGATAAGTAACTGTCAGTTACACCGTTCTATGAACAATACTTGATAATGGATATTTTTGCTGAGAGAGAGAGAGAGAGAGAGAGAGAGAGAGAGAGAGAGAGAGAGAGAGAATGATCCACTTGAAAGAATGGATGAAGTACGAAAGTATGCATATAGTCAGAGGAAATTAATATCATGCTGAATTTCGTAAAAGGTTACAATTTTATGTTTAATCGTGGTACCTAAGGAATCCTAAAGAACGCAGAGATGCAGTCTGTGCAGACCTACCATGATTATACATCGCATTTCCAGAAATACATTTATTTATACTCACTTCTGAATTAAACTGAAGAGTAATAAAAAAATTTTGGTAGTTCATACAATTTCACATACTCTACATATGTAAATTATATATATATATATATATATATATATATATATATATATATATATATATATATATATACATATACATATACGTATATATACAATATATCTCGTATATATGTGTAAGGTTCAGCAGTAGGCTACATGCTGTCATTTGGTGGTAAATTTTACCTTGAAACAAAATAAGATAGATGATAAAATTCGGGTAACAGAAAAGAACATGGTTTTTCATATTTAAGGTATAAAATCTGCATTTCGCATTTATTGGGCATTTTATTTCTTTGAAATTACATAAGAGAAAAAGAAATAATTTCTAAAAGTGTTCAAAAGCAAAGGTAGATCAGCACCATCAGCTCCAGACTTTATTTCTGGAGACCCATCTAGACACTCTGATTTGGTGTATCAAGAGAGCTCCATTTTTTGTTCGATAAAGTTGACAGTTTTCTTGAATAAATTATTTTGGACAATGTAAATATTTAATTTCTCCTTGAACGCTCCAAAGTGAGTAACTTTTTATTCTTGGGTTGACTGTACTATCGCAGGGTCAATATGTGAGACACTCGCAATTATGGCACTGAGAGTATCACTTATTCGAAAAGTTAACAGTTATAGTCGATTCTATTATAGGACTTAAAATACGTAACTGTAGGGAAATAATGAAGGCCTTACCGCAAAGAACATTAAATATGGTCAACGAATGTTACCATGTTAGTCAAAAGATCCTTTTTTTCACCAAAACTGATTCCGGTCCACAGAGAGAAGTGGATTGAAGTGTTGTTGTATTTAGTGTACTGTATCGTTTTTTCAATTTCGAGCTAATTAAGTCTCATTACAAATTATATGAGTGAATGTGAATGAGAAACTAATGGAGAAACTGCCACGACAGTTTCAACACTTACGGAGGCCATAAGTCGAGATACAAACCAGTATGAACCTGTCAGGAGGACATTGGAAATCGGATGACATCGACGGGTTAATCCTCAGGCCTCTTCTTAAAAAGGTGTTTCAGAAAATACGACCACCAGACGAATCGCCGGACGGGAGTTGAGGAAGCCAAAAATCACAAGGGAATACCTTAATTTCCATCCTTCCTGGGTCAATTGCCACCTGCATGCCAACAAGACTTACTGCCACACCTACATATGTTTTGTATATATACCCTTGTATCTATCATCTGTCCATATCTTACCAGTGAACAGGGGCATAGAAGGAAGTGCTCAATATATATGGTTGAAACGTTCATACAGTGTTTTATGGGCCTTTTTTATCTTCATATATATATATATATATATATATATATATATATATATATATATATATATATATATATATATATATATGTATATATATAGTTAGATAGGTAGATAGATAGATGTGTGTGTGCGCTAAAAATCGCAAAAGGACGAGCAAGATTTTAGTGTGAGCAAATGAAACAGGGAACTTAAAGCGTGTAGCAATTCTCTGGTCTATCATACCGTTGAACAGGATTTCTCTTCAATTAATATGTTAAGATTAAAGGTTAAACTATATATTTACAGTAAGGTTGTGAAACCAGGATTCAATTTTCAAGGAATTCGTGAAATCACCAATTCACTTAGGGACATTTGATCCCCGAGGGCTAGTACTATACACGGAGAAACAAATTTGATCCCTGAGGGGCTAGTACTAAACAAAGAGAACAGTGTGGATGAATCACTGTTTCGCCGTGTTTAGTACTAGCACCTCGGGATCAAATGTTATTAAGTGAATTGGTGATTTAGCAAAACCTGTTTCTTACTGTTTCTCTCACCCACATTCACTCATATAAAATATAATGAGACCTAATTAACTCGAAAGTGAAATCGATACACTAAATACAGCAATACCTCATTCCACTTCTCTCTATAACTCCATCTTATTCACAAACACACACATACATACGTACACATAAAGTATAATAACTAATTTATTTGACAGTGACATCAACACAGTAAACGTTCCATGCCTTATCACACGAATCAAGAAATAAAAACTAAAAATAAAAAAAGCAAAAAGGTTGACATTTAGCTACAACCTATCATCCAGTTACTCAGTCGTGTCTTCCCACGGTGCCCCTTTCTTTTCTTCGCCCACAGGACACAAGACGCCTCTCCTAAAAGCCTTTACTTATGGTAGCAATTAATACCGCAATGCGACGCTCCGAGGAAACGTCTAATCGCTACTAATTCTGTGCCTCTGGTCTCGAAGATTTGACAATGACAGCTTTTGTCGCCGTTATCCGACGCTAATCTGAACTCAGCTCAGCCTTGGAAAGATAGGGCTCCTGAATGGCTTCCTAGCAAACAATTGGCGTCTTCGGTGTCGCCTCGGAGGGTGTGCGTGTTTTTGTCTATATATATATATATATATATGTGTGTGTGTATATGTATATATATATATATATCTATATATACACACACACATATATATATATATATATATATATATATGTATATATATATATATATATATATATATATATATATATATATATATATATATATATATATATATATATATATACGAATTTTCATCCTATAATTCCCCGTCGGTTATAGTACCGAGGTAGAACGAATTGGATATTAAACGACGGTTGAAGTTTAATGTTTGTGAATATATATAAATTTTATGTATAAGTATATATCTATATATATGTGTGTGTACACAAACATACATATGTGTGTGTTTGTGTGTGGACGTGTGTGCACGTACAATGTAACTGAATGTTAGGCCACAAAGAGAAACAATGGGTTGCAAGACTTTTACCTTGCTGAAAGGCATTTTCCAGCAAACCACTTAAATGAAAAAAGATTACAAAAGAAGAGTCGGTTTTACAAAACTACGATAATTTGCGTTTTAGAATTATTTACCTTTCACACATATCCACATCCAATGCCTAAACACAATTTTCTTAAGCAAGGTTTGATTTTATTTGCAAGCAATTCTCTTCCGTCTGTTGAAAAGCACAAGCTAGCAACATCCCTCAGAGTGACGTCCCTGTGATAAACAAAGAAAACAACACGACTTATTACGAACGAGGCACCAGTTCACCTGATGTTGACGGAAACTGAGTCTGAGTTCACTCCTCATTTGTCAACATGGTAAGGTACCAAAGACCCCGCCGTCGGCCTGAGGGTACTTTTGGGTAGTTTAGCACACAGTTAATTCATTGAACGAGAAAGAAAATAAACGCTGAGCGTTGTTAGGGGCAGATGTTGCCACTGATCACCAACTTATCATTTCCACACTAAATATAAAATCAAAAGCAACAAACAATTACGCTGAGAGTATCTAGGTTGGATAAAATAAAGCTTCTTGAAGTTCAACAAGATGAGGCTTATGCATAAGAGTGTCAAACTAGACTTGCAGTTCTAGAAACAATATCTGAGCAGGAGCAGATTATCAGTGAAGACTTGGTTGATTGATATACATTCCTGATATTAATCGGGAATGCATATCAATCTACAGAAAAGAAGTACCAGGATATAGGGTAACAGGATGGCAACCTTTGATATCGAATGAGACACAGAATACAATAAAAGATAGACAAAAGCAAAAGGTAAATGTAGGAAAAAGTTCTTGGAGGAAATAAAAAATGCAAAGTAAAATGGGCTAAATACTCATTTCTAGATAGTGAAGTTTAAAACACATCAAGAGACGGAGGGAATGTTTGAGGACTGATGATGATGAGTGGCACTGGTGTTAGGGGAGCCCACAAAATTATAAATGAAATAACCATGGGAGAAATGAGAAAAGATACATACAAAAATGAGGGATGGGTCAATAATAACACCAGAAGAAGAAGAAACATAACACAGGGAAAACATTTTGTGAGGTTAGGAATAACAAATATGAATGCACTTATCAACAACCTTATAGTTTTTGAAGAAGGAGCAATAATAAAGAAACTAAGGGTATGATAAACACCAGGCCATGATGGAGTCACTGCAGAGATGATTTTAAATGAAAACGAAATTACATCTTGTACACTGACTACACCCTTTTGCAGAGAATGTAATAAGAAAGTACTGCCTAATGTTTGCGAATTGGAAATCATACCAAATGCACCAAAGAAAGGTGACATAATGAATGTTGTAACTGTACATGCATTGCACCTGTGTCTGTTGTAATAAACTATTCAGCATGCTTATTCTCAATATGCTGGGGAAAGAAAGTGAAATAAAGCTTAAAGACGAACAATCTGGTTTTAGAATAGGCAGTAGTTGTACAGATCAAATATTTGTTTTTAGCCATATTGTGCAGAAATGGCGTTTGTTTAGTAAAAGAAGTAATCTGACACCATCTACAGATCAGTATTATGGAAGGTTTTGTGTCACAGTCCCGTTAAATATGTAAAGCTAATTGACATTATCCATACATGAAGTCGACGCGAAAGGGTCTTGTCTAGTGAATTTGCAGTTAGATAGTGGGGTATTACAAGGGAATGTTGACTACCATTGCTGTTTACCCTCAAGTTGGATTCCATAGTGAAAAAGTGATAGGAGGAAGAAAAGAGACTTAACATCGAAGTAAAGATAGAAACTTGACAGACTTAGGATATACAGATGACGCTTTGTTAACCATCATATATCTCGAGGGATGGGACTCGATACAAATAAAAGAAAAACTGAAGTACTGAGGACAGGGTATGCACAAATGGAAAAATAAGACTAGATGGAGTAAGGATTAATGATGTCAAGTCATTTAGATACTTGGGAACAATGATTTCCAGTACAGGTTCTCTTGAGTTCGAAATTAGTGAAAGTCTAAAATAAAAAGTAAATCAAATAATGGGCAGGATGAATAATATTTGAAAATTAAATAGACTGCGTGGGAAAGCAGGGAAATTCATAAGCCTAGCATGAACTCTATTGCTATATGGACATGAATCTTGGTGTGAAAATGAAACTATAAATGAAAGGAGAGTATTGAGGTCAGGTGGTAGGATAGCATTAGAAAGGGAAAATACGGACATTCCTATGAAAATGAGATAATTAGATGGGGAGTGGGAGACGGATATGGCTTGGACACTTCTCCACAAAAACTCTGGGATCGTAGTACGTAATTGTGTCAGCTGGGCTCCTCTGGGCACCAGAAGAGTTGTGAGAACCAGACCTACTTGGAAGAAACTTTGAAACAAAAGAAATTTTGAAACGGGAGGCTAAAGACGAGTGGAGATCAGTTGAAGATAAAGCTCAGGAAAGAGTGGATGTCGGAATTTCGCAGAGGCCATTTGCGTCACACGGCGTTAGAGGCATTGATGATAATATTGTAACGATCTTAGTGTCTACCTTATCTTAAATAGTACTGGAATCACTACCAGTCCACATCAGGCTAAACCAGCAGAGCTCTGTCGATGAATTGCACTATTACATGACAATAATGACAGGTAAACTATGACACGGCATTACAAAAACTTGCAATAAACGTTAGGAAACTGGCACGAGGTACAATGATAGAAGTTTAACTTGGTAATACCTTACCTTTATACTTATTTGTTTTACACTGAGTGCAATTTGACTATACCACAGCAAATAATTTCCAATTAAACGGCTAACAAAACTTGTGGACAGTTTCACCTACTTTTATAAAACTTTTCAAAAAAGACGGCCATCCAATTCACATCTATAATGAAAACGGAGACAAATAAGAACCACTTTTTTTCATTAAGCCTTACATATTTCATTTCCTCGTAAATAACTTAGCATTTGCTGCTCTTTGATGTATAAATAATGTTATATCATGCTAAACGGAAAGTTTACGTATACTCTTCATACAAAACTGTTTCTTCGAGTAATAGATGAGATATAAGTGGGCTCTTCTCTGAACAAAAATTGAGTGTGTGCGTCTCTTTTCTAGAAAATAATACAGAATAGTGATACTTCATTTGCGTGGACAATATATAAGAATGTTCATGCTTTTGTAGAATAAATTACAAGACTGATTAAACTAAATTCTACAAAAGCCCCAAGAGCAGAACAAGAATGAGAAGAGAAGGGAGGGGCACGAAAGAAGCGCATAATCCTTTCTACCTCCTGAAGGAGGGAAGGCTTAAGCGAAGAAATCGTGAAATCCGAGAAATTCACTTTATTTTTGGCAAAATATTCTTAAAAAGGTTGAAGTTGACTTCTTTCTTAATAATAATCTTCAATACTGTACAGACAGATGATAATTTTCTGATCCCTCTGTCATTTTTTGCGAGTAAGTGTTGCCCTGAAGATGCAAGTTTGCTTTTCTTTAACGCTTCAGCTTAGCAACGATGGGATTTGTGGGTCAGATTTATTCATTTACTCAACGCTGGTACACCCATACTGGATATGAGAGAGAGAGAGAGAGAGAGAGAGAGAGAGAGAGAGAGAGAGAGAGAGAGAGAGAGAGAGAGAGAGAGAGAGAACACAGTTTCAGTTAACAAAGTATATGTATAAATATCTTCGTTTTCACAGCTTACTGGAATACACGCTAAATGACAACACCTAACCATGCAATCACCAAGCAATAACCACCAGACAATCACCAGCAGGGAAAAATAATTCAGAAAACTTCCTTCGAAGGTGACAGCGGACGGAATTTTGTGAACAATTGGTTACACGATTCGTCGCATTTTGCTTTGCTTCTGCTCTACCAGGCCTCGCATTACTCTCCTCGCTTCAGTGTTTCCTGACTCATATAACAGTTCTTCCTTCAAGAGGCAAGGTTATTACTTTCTCCGTGGTTAAGCTCCACCCTTTTATCTTCCTTTTCCAATTTCTTATTTTCTTCGGCCACGGGCAGGAAAAGTGGCCGTCCCATATCATTTGCCCTTAATAATAATAATAATAATAATAATAATAATAATAATAATAATAATAATAATAATACTGCCCTGAATGTCTACTGTCTACACATTATTATATCAAGTCCATATCATACCAGAGTTATGATCGTGTTCAAATGTTTTCTGCAATGTTCTCTACATCTGCTGAATTATTTGACGACCTAGTGTACCCATACCGTCAAAAATTATAGTTATACAAGACAAGGTCAAGAGCAAAGGTCCCAACCCTAGGAACTTTACCTATTGTCTCGAAGCTCGGACCAAGGTGTACTTGTATTCTACTGTATATCCTTTCCAAACGAATCCATTTAATGATCATTATGAATCTGCATCATTACAAGATGCAAGATTTTGCCTCGTCATTACCAAGGATAGCAAATCAAAGATGAGGGTATTAATACCAAGCCTGGCCTGGTTACGGGGATAAATCCCAGGTGCCTTTAAGGCCCTAGGGGGTCAGCCATTCAAGTTCTAGCCATTCAAGTTCTAACCATGTCCCTCCACCAGCCTCTTGGAGGAACTAAAGTTCACCTGCCTTGGAAATCGACATGTGCATTTAGAAGGGGTAATTTAAATGATATACTATCACTTGAGTCACGTGCTGAGTCAATACTCGGGTCAAACTCGGCTTCCAGCCCAGGTGACGCAGGTTCCTACTTCATTTACTTTTGTACCTCGGCTGGTAGCACACTGGTCTTTCGCTCGGGAGTCCTAGGCTTGACCCGATAGCAGGTAAAATTTTATTCCATGCACTTCTGACTCTGAGCGGGGTTCTGCCATATTCATTCAGACTGGGATTTCACACATAAATTCTGTCACTTGAGTCACTGGTGATGAGGGAAGTTGGGTTAAACTCTTTAGTACGATATGTTTCCAGTCTCCAAAGGAAATTTTTAGGCACTATGAAAATACTTAGGTTCCATGCCTCTCCCTCGAGAGTCCTGGGCTCTCCATCCAGATGTGGGGTAGAGTTTTATTTTACATGTAGTAGATGTAAAGTTCTGCAGAATACCAAGCAGTTAACTCAAACTATCTTGCCTCTTGATCAGTGACGTAAATTTTCAATCATCCCATTCACTTATAAGTTAATTCAAGAAATAAGGTTAGGCTAAAACAGAAGTTGAAAATTTGATAAATTATTAAAAGTTTTAAACTGTTTTCAAGTGAAATTCATCATGAGGAAATGAAGAATGAGGTAACTTAGCCTGATGACTGTGATAGGAAATCACTGCTAGGGTACAAGAGAGGTCACCTAGCTGAAGTTGATAACTATTACGTCGGCTGTAATGAAAATATTCAGCATGCTTATCCTCAATTAGATAGAGAAAGAATCTGATAAATTTAGAAATAAACAAGCCGGTTTTAGAGAAGGTAGGAGTTGCACAGATCAAATACTTGTTAAGACATTGTGCAGTTGTGTACGGAATTTAAAAATACCGTTCTGATGGCTTTTATTATGGAAAGTTTCGCGTCACTATTGCATTCCCGCTGAAAATGTAAAACTAATTAAAATTATCCATGAAAGAAGTAGATGCAAAGGTAATAGTGTTGGTGGGGTCTTGCCCAGTTAATTTGCAGTATATAGTGGATTGCTATAAGGGAATGTTGCTGATATTACAAATCTTTAAATTTGAAAAACGAAACTTCATTTTAGGCATTTTCATGACTAAAACGTTGAAGTTATTGTTTAATCACATTACGATTTCCAAAGCTTTAATTATTCATAACATTTGGTTATTGCTATTACAGCAAATACTGCCACTACTATTATCAATTGCAAAATTAATATAACTAAATCTAATAAAAACAAACAAGGTTGGTTAAAAAAATGATCGCTTTAAAATCGAAATCAAACTAAGGCTATTTACAGTAAGCATCGTTATGAGAGGCATACCCGCACCCCAAATCTGTAATTCCACCCATAATCCCGGCCCCGTAAACCCAACCCACACCCAAAGCCTCACCCCATGGATCCAACCCACTCTCTCAACTCCACTGCCATAAACCCAGCCCACTCGCCTAACAACAAAAACTATCATTGCAAAAGAAAAAGGAAAATATACGCAGACAAATTGTTCCTGCACAGAAGATAATTTCCTTTGCACGTAATACAAAAAAATTAAGTAAAAAAATTATACATTTCGTGCAGAAATAATATTTACAGGAAGCGAAAACTAACTTTGCAATAAAAAAACACACGCATAAAAAAATTACCTACAAAATAAATAGAAAGTACATAAGGATAAAAGGAAAAAAGAACACTTGAATTGCAAAATATATGCACTAAGAACAATAACCCCCAAACAAATAAATAAAGCAGGAAGATAAGAAAGCAAAAAACAACAAAAACTTGATATGCAAAAACACACACGAAAAATAAACTTACCTTTCAAAAAATTAAACCTACCAGAAAAAACCAGCCTTCCGAAAAACGGAAAAGAAAAACATGAAGCTATCAACCCAATCCACTGCTAAAGCAAGTGCAGCGTCGGCAACGAGGCCATGAGCACAAGCATCGGCTCTGGCCCCCATGAATATTCATCCAGAGAGAGAGAGAGAGAGAGAGAGAGAGAGAGAGAGAGAGAGAGAGAGAGAGAGAGAGAGTTGGCAACGCGGTGGAACATAGGGGTCTATCGCTATTTCCCCAAAGCTATTTTTCCCATCTCTCTCCCATTTTCATCGTCAGTGTTATCGCCGTCATCGTCGTAAATAACGGGGCAAATGACAAACGGCGGATAAATCACTTTTCCGGCATTACCGTTCAGAACTGGCGTCAGTTTTGAATGGCATGTGCGGCTTTCGCGCAAATTGCAGTTTTTATCCCCCTGCATGCGTGAAATGCGATGAATCGCTTGTCTGTAGCTCGTAGGCACACGGCAATTAAAGGCTGGCTTACGCTCCCTCCCTGGGGAAACCAACAGCTTTCTCTTTTTTTTTTTAATAATTAATAATCAAGATGCCACGAATTTACACAAGAACAAAATACTGGTGTTAATAATTTCATGCATTACGAGATGGGGAATGCCAGTACATACATACATACATACACACACATTATATTTATATATATATATATATATATATATATATATATATATATATATATATATATATATATATATATATATATATATATGTGTGTGTGTGTGTGTGTGTGTGTGTGTGTGTGTGTGTGTATGTATACATATATACAGGGTGTTCCTAGTCATGGTGCAATTTAAAATATTTGTAGCTTCGTAAGTATACATGATAGAATTAATCTGTAAAAAGGACAAGAAAGCTTGATGCGTCTAGTTTTTCTGTTCTTCTGAAGTTTTATTTATTATTTGTTTTATTAAATATTTTTTACATTTTCTGAAAACGAAAAATTACTTCTTTTTCAAAACTGCTGTTAACCCATGGCTTCACCAGAAGAGAAAGTAAACTGCATTCTTTGGTTGGCTGAGCTAAAATGTACTGTCGCTGGGCAAAGAAGGTTTACAACCCAGTGCAATAAAGAAGCATCACACACGAATTGCATATGCATTAAAAATGCATAATCAGCACTAATTCTCTCATTAAATTGATGACAGAGAGTAAGTCATGTGTGATAATCCTCTTCTAACAACATCTGATGCATTTGGATTCTGTACGCTTTCATTTTAAGTTTTTTTTCGCAGAATCTTATGCGCAGTAGATTTTGAAAGCCTCATCTCCAAAGATGCTCGTCTTTCTCGGGCTTCTTTCAAAGGATTGTTCTACAAATGCTACAGTTCCTTCATCAGCAAATGGTCTACCAGGCCGTGGTTTATCAACAACAGGATCTGTTTCCTTAAATTTCTCCATCCACTTGGCTATGCAATTCCTGTGTGGTGCTTCTTTATTGTACTGGGTTGCAAACCTTCTCTGGACAGCGACAGTACTTTTTAACTTGGCCAACCAAATTTGGAAAGCAGTTTACTTTCTCTTCTAGTGAAGCCATTGGTCAACAGCAGTTCTGAAAAGGAAGTCTTTTTAGGTTTCAGAAAATGTGAAAAATATTTGATAAAACAAATAATAAATAAAACTTCTGAAGAACTAAACACATCAAGCATTCTTATCCTTTTCGCAGATTAATTCTATCATGTTCAGATACGAAGCTACAAGTAATTTTTTTTTTTTTGTACTGCATCATGACTTTATGGACACCCTGTTTATATATATATATATATATATATATATATATATATATATATATATATATATATATATATATATATATATATATATATATATATGTATGTATTTCACCATACACCTTCTTCCCATTCGTAGGTGGTGCCAACAGAAGGGTACATCCTTCCGGTTTCTCAGCAAGTCTTTAGATAAGAAGTTCTTAGTCTCACGTTATTTTTTTCTAGACCCAAGCAGACAAGGGTACCTATTAATCAGCGGAGTAGACTGCGAGGCGGTAGGCCAGAAGCGACCCACGCACCTTGCAAACCAGCGTTCATGTCACCCATAGGTAATACGAACTACCCACAGGCAGGCGGTAGGGTCACAACATATTTATACATAAAAATGTAATTTCTATTGAACAACTATCCAGACATTCTGTTTAAACAGACAAAGAAACAAAGGAAAAAGTAATGTGCTGACAACATTTATCTAACTCCAAAAGTGTATAATACAAGAAATGATAAGTCTTCAATAATCTTCGAGAGATTTTCAACAAAACCTGTTTTTTTTCTTTCTTTCTTTTAACTTTCCTCTTACTCAACCGCAATGGCTAACTTAGTTTCTTTCTCTTTAATGATGTCAGACAGATCTATCATTAACACCGAATGTGTATTGATAAAAATGGATATTCATGCTGTACATATTAATAAAATTATGAAGATTCACTTTTCGAAATCTGAGCAATATGTGTAAAGCAAGGTATGAATAAGAAAAACGACTTAAAAGTGTGCTCTTAACAACATGCACTTTTCATCACAAATAAAAATGAGGCAAACAATGGTCCCTATCATAAGGTCCCTATCATATTCATAATTCAACTGCTTCATATAGCTTCACAGGAGGCTCATCAGCTTTGCATCAAAACATCCCTTGTCACTGCTTGAAAATGTCTTGAAGATATTCATATTTGTTCGGTCAAATAAAACTAATTGATGTTCATAGTTTGACGATCGATCCAACACATTTGGAAATATCTATGTAAGTAAATTCTGATGCCACGATGGAACGGCGCAAAAAATAATGCACATATAAAAAATGAATAAATAAATAAGTACGTATATATATACATCCACATATCTATATCTATAATATATATACATATATATGTGTGTGTACATATAACATATATAATCACATCATTCTCTCCTGTGGAAGGCAATGGCGCGTGAAGGTGCTAGCCCAACACTCTTTTAGCGTGACCTTTTAGAGGGGTGGGTTGCAAGCCGAGAGCAATCCACGGACCTTTTCTTCCCTTAAAGATGGTGGCTCAAAAGTTATTTTTGGATAAAACTGTTAGCCCCAACGTGGCTCCGAACCATAGCATAATTCTGAGCGTAAGTCATAAGAAGGCACGATTAGATTTTATGAAAAGTGCCTATGGTCACTTCCCACGGCCATCTCGCTGGTGATGCGAGCATCAAAACCGCTATTGCAAGCCTGCGCGTGCGTGCCGAGTGCGCCCGAGATTGGCTAATTAGGAAGAACTCGTTATACAATAAACACAAAATGAAATGAATTAATACGACGTAAACATCAAGCAAGTAAAAAAAAAACTATAAAATGCCATAAAACAATTAAAGAAGAGAAAGAAGGATCGTGAGAGTCAACGAACGAAGCGGCAGGCACCAACCAAACACGACGACGACGACGACAGCTGTCCATCCAAATACGACGGACAATCGTGATTCATTTTCGCTCCTACCCCAAGCAGCAACTCATAAGCGCGGGAGACTCGCTACCCGGCCCGCCTCATAGGGATACATACATACATACACATAAACCAGAACTTCCCTTGCATTCCCGCGGTGCTCTCTCTCTCTCTCTCTCTCTCTCTCTCTCTCTCTCTCTCTCTCTGTGGTTTGCAAAATGTTTTTTTAACGTAAGTTTCTTCCTCATTTTTTCATTTTTTATTTTTCTTTTACTTTGTATTTCTTATAATGCATAAAATAAAACATTTAAAATATTACAGGTTTTGTGCACAAATTCTCTCTCTCTCTCTCTCTCTCTCTCTCTCTCTCTCTCTCTCTCTCTCTCTCTCGTTTTCAAGTATCTCAATTTGTTGTGAACTACGAAATGTCTTGCCTTATACATTGCTTACCAGGCTGAAATAAGTATAGCGGTACTTATGAAAACATCCGATCACGTCAGCATGACCGGCCAGCGTTTTTAGCAACAGAGAGAGAGAGAGAGAGAGAGAGAGAGAGAGAGAGAGAGAGAGAGAGAGAGAGAGCGTAATTTTTAAGATAAAAAATGTTAAGTTGTAGAATAATCTCAATCACCTTATCTGTTAAAAATTTGGTGTTTCTTGAATGAAAATATAATCAGTATATATATTACTAAGCATACAGGTATATATTTTCATGATGAGCTGGAATTAGATGAAATCACAAATAGTATTAAAGTACTTAATAAATAAAACATAGGAAAACTACTTTTCCACATCAAAAAAGTTCAGTTGGTTAGATCTATACGCAACAGGAAACTGACAAAATACTATACCAGAACGATCCGATACAAAATTTGGAAGTTTTTATGTTTAAAACCCCAGGTACTTTTTAATCTTTTTATTTATTTAGTTAGTTAGTTATTTGTTTATTTTTTGAGACAAGCAAGTTAGTAATTTCTATCCAATTCGGGAATAACTTGTATCTATTGCGTATTCTTCCTATCACGGGTTCCTGTAATGAATGAGTATCTACGACGAGACAACAGTCTATTCAATTTCGCATAACTTAAACAGCTGCTTTACTAGTTCGATTTCGCAGAAGTTATTACGTAAGTATTGGTCTTCGTTGGTGTAAGGTAAACGAATAAGCCCGTCTTGAGCCCGCCAAGTCTCTTACTCAAAGGCGGCCCGTCGGTGTTGTAAAGTGTTGAACAGAATAAAAGGGAATGGTGTGGACCTCTGGGCTTGACAAACAAACCGAAACGACTGATGATTTATAGAAGGACGTGTTTTGATCATAATATGCGTACGAAAAAGTAAGGTATATCTCTGACACAACTTGATTCCCTGAAAGGACAAGCATGCCTTTCAACTTTTTTCCCTCTTTGTGGTATTTTTATTTTGATTAATTTTGTCCCCTTGAAGACCGTGTCGTAAGATATCCGCTGTTGTTTAAATTCATATCACGAACTTTCATTACTTCTGTATAACTATGCAATCAAATTTTACCTTTCCCGTAGCTTCAAAGGCTAATTATTCTTTGATATTATCATTATATACTGTACATCAATATAACTGCTCAATAACTTCACACCACTCATTTAATTTTAATTCTGTACCTTAATCAGCACAGTCAATTTATCCTCGTTTCCGAAATTGCATTTCAATATATTTAAAGAGTGAGAACAATATAGACCAAAACGACAGCTTCCAGAAAATGTTGAATTCTTCACCACAAAAATGAGAGGACGTTCTGGGGAAAAATACCAATATACATTTGCATAATACATCCACTCAGATGCATAAATTCCAAAACGGAATCTGTATTAAATAGCTGTATCTCAACGGGTGCATTTATTTTGGGACGGTTTTTTTTTCTATTTCGGTTCTGAGGTCGGCAGGAAAGAAAATTATACGTTTCTTTTGGTGGTCAACACTTGTTGGTTAAACTTCTATATGAAATGCATTTAAGTACATAAATGCACTAACAACAAACCGGTAAGTATTAAAATGAATGTTCTGAAATGATAATACATTACACACATGCAGCGAAAAAACAATATATATGACATGTGAAAAAACATAAATACACTGAAAAATCAATACGTACATCAAAATACAAAGGTAGTAAGCAAATGCAATGAAAAGTTATACACTGAAAAGTTAAATACAAACAATGACGTAAGAGTACTAATACCTTGTGGAGAAACACTTGCTTGTAATTAAAGAGGGAAGTCTAATTAATTTAGCAACGGATGTTAATGGAAAACCCCCGCTCCAGATGCAGCACAAAATAACTTAATGATAAAGATCAAATCTTCCAGAGACTGAAAATTGTAAATGAACGTTTGTGACTAAAATAGCAAACACGGAAAAACACTGAGGAGAGTGAGACTGGAACTTTCATTTTATTCTTCCATGACCTTTTCATCCAACCTTGCTATAATTACTCTGGGATGATGGTGGACTCTACTGTCATACAAGAGGAGTGCACACGAAACCCCTAAAATGAGGGACTTGAAACCTAATCATATGGTCAGTAAGTTTTCACCTTGAATGTGGAACTCTTTGCCTTCATTTATGTTTCCTGAATCATGTTACCTGGTCCATTTTAAGAATAGCGACAGCTAAGACTTTAAATTACAGTGAACGAGCTTGAGTTGGACAGCTATGCCCGTCACGGTCTCTTCAAAAGAGATATAAATAAAAAGAAATAGCTTTTTCGAATTTCTGTAGACAACTAGCTATTTCCGGTAACTGACAAAAGTAATTTGTTAGGCTCCAAGCCGTTTCAACAACCTCTCTTTGTTTAGAGAGAGAGAGAGAGAGAGAGAGAGAGAGAGAGAGAGAGAGAGAGAGAGAGAGAGAGAGAGAGGTGGACTTGAACATTTTAATCTACACTTGATCTATACCTTAGTAGCGCAGTCACTGACGTATGAAAATAAAGTCTCAAAAATCTGTATGTATAATCTGAAAGAAAGCTGATGTGTTAAATTAGAAAGAAAACCGAAGAAAATATCAATGAAAATTCTCCTCTTGACTCAGAAACACGTACGGAATAAAGGAACTTCTACAGATCTCTTCATTTCTCACCGTTTCAGTTCTTCTATTGTATATACTACGCAAACAGTTCACCTCTATAGCATCAGCTATTTTCTTTCATTCGCAATTAACGTCGACAATTCACTTACACAAAGAAGATTGGTTCAACAACCCCTTCATACAGTCCCATCCACACTTTCATACACACTCCAAGTCTCTTCCCAATCTTTTGCGCGCACACCCTTTGCTACGTCTTTTGCTTCACCTATTCCGTTACTTGCTTCTAATATTCTTTCTCTAACTTCTCGCATCACTCCATCCATATAAGTCATTGAACATTCATGGAGCCATATCAAACTTTTGTCTCAGATCCACTTTTAGCAAAAGCTAGTCATTCTCTTGTCCACACAAATGTGCGTATACAGTGTGTGTGTATATATATATATAAATATAAATATATATATATATATATATATATATATATATATATATATATATATATATATATATATATATATATATATATATATATATATATAATGGAGGTACGTCTCTACTTTTGTAGGATGCTGTATTACAGAGAGAGAGAGAGAGAGAGAGAGAGAGAGAGAGAGAGAGAGAGAGAGAGAGAGAGAGAGAATGAATTCGACAAGACAAATGAAATAAAACCAAACTACTTAATAAATAATAATAATAATAATAATAATAATAATAATAATAATAATAATAATAATAATAATAATAATAGAGGTGAAATCCTTGAAAATAAAATCCCAGCTACAATATTTTGGACCTAAATGGCATTCCGAATTAATCCCCGTATATAATAATTGCCTGTCATGAGCTAAGACCCAAAGAAAGCAAAGTAATGGACCGTGAATAAAAAATGAAAAATAAAAAATCGTGTAATACAGCTTTTAAAAGCTCTTTTTAATATATATAGTTTTATTACGTCAGCCTTATGCTGCCACTGAAATTTCCTCCTTGGACACCCTGTACATTTAAAGTACACCTAAATATCAAAGTCACGCGTGCATAGATGATCCAACATTTCTTTTTCATTCTTAAGAGTGTTTGCTAACCACACGATTAGTTCGAACAACGCTGGCTGAAGTTTCATTATTATTATTATTACCATTGGTCACAAACCAGGAATTAAAACAAATAAGTAAAAAATGCGCCGAAGTTTCTTCGGCGCAATCGAGTTTTCTGTACAGCGTATAATGCTGTATGAAACTTTCAGCCAGGGCCGGTGGTGGCCTGTGTTGTCGGTACCTGTAGCGCTACAGACGTACGATTATGGCTAACTTTAACCTTAAATAAAATAAATACCGCTGAGGGTAGAGGGCTGCAATTTGGTATGTTTGATGACTGGAGGGTGGATGCTCAGCATACCAGTTGGCAGCCGTCAAGCCTCAGTAGTTTTTAAGATCTGAGGGCGGACAGAAAATGTGCGGACGGACAGGCATATAGCCATCTCAATAGTTTTCTTTTACAGAAAACTAAAACCACTCTGACTTGAGTCTGTTTCATTTCTATAAAAACGGACTCTTCAGAGAGAGAGAGAGAGAGAGAGAGAGAGAGAGAGAGAGAGAGAGAGAGAGAGAGAGAGAGATACTTCTATGTTTTTGCATGACTCACTAATTTAGGTCGCTGTTGGCACCAATCGTAGTAGCCCTAACTGGGGCGATTGACTCTACTGCCATCCGATAAAAAAAAAAAGTTCAGGTATGTGTTAGTAAACAGGTAATGATATCACCTTGACCTCAAAAGGCCGGTATATAAGCCGCTCTATACAACTACATGGGGAATGTTTACTCACTCACTGACTTTCGGGCCTCAATATGATCCACTAATCTTTTTACTAGTGATCTTACTGGTTTCGCTAAAATAAAGTTTCCTCTTCTTAACAACAATCAACTTTCAGCATGTTAAAAACTTCTTCGTTTGTTATGATTATGCAAAAGATGTCACGATTTCATAATTACTCAGATGTCACAATTTCCCAGTTACTAAGAAGAAGACGTGTTGATTTTAATTTGGTTTTATGCCAGCACGGGAGCTTGGTTCATGAGCACCCAATTGGATAGTAATTTCTTAAAAATTAAACAAACTGTATCCGAAAACAAATTTGCTTTATCGTCAAAGAAAGGATTGGATAGACAGAATGAACCACTGTGAAAAAATTCTGCAAATGAAATCTATCATTATACTGATAATATTTTCGCTCATACGCAGTAATAAGTAGTGGTGCGTGAATACGAAGTCTGAAATTCTTGACGTAACAGCGCAACACGTGTCTTCAGATCTTACGTGTATTTCGAACACCATTACGGGATCTCCGATAAATTTCAATATAGTTTACTAGAACCAAAACCTTGATGATGTTATCGTCACTGCATGAGATCTCTGGTGTAGTTTTTGCCGCTGTGACAGATCTCTGGTGTACTTATCGCCCCTGTATGTGTTCTCTGGTAACGTTGTTGTCACCATATAAGATCTCTGGCATAGTTATAGTGACTTTGTGAGATCTTTGGTGTGCTCACTGCCACTTTTCAAGATTTTTGGTTTAGTTATTGTCATTGTAAGTGATCTCTGGTGTAGTTATTGTTACTGCATGAAATCTCTGGTGTGCTTATTGTCAACATAAAAGATCCTTGGTAATGCTGATGTATATCTGGAGCAGTTACTGTTCCTGTATGAAATGTCTGATGCAGTTAATGTTACTGTTTGGTATTCCAGGTGGTCAGTGTTTTTAGACGAGATCTCTGGTGTAGTTATTGGTAACTTATATCTCTGTGCGATTACTGTCATTGTTTAAGATCTTTGGTGCAGTTATGGTCACTGCCTAAGATACCTAAGGTATTCATTGTCACTGACTATATCTCCGGCGCATTTCAAGTTTCATTAAGACATCTCCGGTTTATATCGATGCCGTTCAATATCTCTTGAATTTAAAGTCCCTCCACTTAATCCCTGTGTTTTTCAATTACCCTTATGAAATATATGGCATATTTAGGATAACTATGATATCCATAATTTATTTCAAGAACCTTTATTATAAGATCTTTGGTGCTTTCAAATTTACTTAATCAGATCCTCTTGTGTTTTTGGAAAAAAAAAACTTGTTTCTGTCGTATTTAAAGAAACTGCGAAATGTTAACTATATTTCAAATACACTTATCAGATTATAAGATCTCCCGTCATTACTTTATGAGATCTGGGCTACCTAGAGTCATTTGGAAGACCACTGAATCTGAAATGTGACCTCTAATCAACCGAGTCAGTGTTTCAAATGATTTCGATTTCAAACAGTTTTGAGTCGATGCATTAAACATATGTTACATACGACTTAAAAGATGAAATCAAGGTGAATGAATAAGTTCTCATACATGCACACACTATACAGTTTTAATGCCTAAAAGGTCGATGACTGCGCACAAGCTAAATTCTATCCCCATACACGCACAAACGCAACGCTGTAGTCACAACAAATAAACATCAACAGTTATGCAAGACAGAAAAATAAATAATGGAAGAAAAGATACTGCAACAGTCGGGCAATTTCAAGGTCAGCTAAACTAGTGGAAACTGTCAGGAAAGCCCAGCAATATTCCAGCAGAAGTAGCAACTAAGCAGGTAAGAATGGTGTTGTTGAGGCTGCCGAAGTTGGTGGTGGAGGCAACGGTGGTGGTGGTGGTGGTGGTGGTAGCGTTGGAGGAGGAGGAGGAGGAGGAGGAGGAGGAGGAGGCAGCAGTATGTTGGTGGAGGGTCGATAGCCAGGACACTCGAGAGTCTCCAGGGAGGGGACGGTCGGCGGCGCTGCGTCAGGCAAGTCATACCTCAGGAGAAGAGGAGGGTCGTCCACGCATCAAGACTTTCGCAATCTCTCTCTCTCTCTCTCCAAATGCCACGTTTTCTGTCACTGCTCCATTCTATTTATTCCTCCGAATATCCTACCCGAGCGATAATCTATTCTCACATCGAGGGCCTATCGCGTCATTCCTTTACTTTTGAAAACCATGATGAACAGTCAAGAAAAGTAAAACTGAAGCAGAACAGATCACACACACACACACACACACACACACACACAGAAAGAGCAAATGAGGGAGGCCGTTCAGATGTCTCAGAAGCGCCAAACTTGTCCATATTTTCCCAAACAGTTCAAATGCGTCACTTTATGCCCTTCCCCTCTCTCTCTCTCTCTGTCTCTCTCTCTCTCTCTCTCTCTCTCTCTCTTGCTCTTGTCTAACGCACCAAATCTGCTCTTCTTGGCTTTCTCTGAACTTCCCTTCTGCTGCTGGTACACCCGCACACGCACATGCTCTCTCTCTCTTGCTCTCTTATGATCTTATTTCTATTTACCTTATCTTGTCTCTCTCTCTCTCTCAGTATATTTGCCTACTTGTGCTTGTCTTTGCTTCCTGTTGCTCTCTATCTATTTCTGTTTGTACCAGCCCCCATTTCTCTCTATCTCATTCAAGCTTTACGTGTTTGTACCATTCTTTCTCTCTTCAGCTACTTCTGTTTGCACTACCCTCTCTTTGTCCCATGCTCTCTCTCTCTCTCTCTCTCTCTCTCTCTCTCTCTCTCTCTCTCTCTCTCTCTCTCAAATACGCACGCATTAAGTAGTAGATTTTTAAATCTTAATCCAAAATAAAATGACATATAATCTGAATATCCGAGTACAGTAAATGCGGTGAGTACTGACTGATTTATTTGTGTGTGTATATTCTGTGTGTACTCACATAACACACATAATCTACGAGCATGAAACACAATGCAATGTAAGTATAAAAAAAATAAAAATGCAGAGGCTGTATATGAAGACCTCTAAATACGATGATTCAGTGGCTTGTCTTTTAAAAAAACTGCACAATTATTTACTTATTCTGAAAAAAAATTGGCATACGAGAATTTGCTTATTCTGAATCAAAAGCATATGGGAATTTACTTAATTCTAAAACAAAAACATAAAAGAATTTCCTTATTCTGAAACAAAACAACATGGGAATTTACTTTATTGTAAAACAAAAGCATATGAGAATTTACTTATTCTGAAATTAAATCATATGGGAATTTACTTAATTCTAAAACAAAAGCATAGAGAATTTGCTTATTCTGAAACAAACGTATATGGGAAATCTGAAACAATAGCATATAAGACTCTCACTCTTAAACAAAAGCACATAAAAGTGACATTGACATACTAAAAACCAGGACGGCTAATACCAAAGGCAGCGAGAACTATTCAACATTAGCGGAAACTCAAGTTTTGGAAGAAAAATTTTTTTATCTAATGTGCAGCAACAAAAATGCCGTCATAAAGAAAACGACTTAACAAGAGGGAGATGTAACATGGTCGATTGAAAGGTTTCTATATCCTCCTGTAGTAAAACTAACTACAAGATTCTGTATTCCAATATTAATTTTTGCGCGTGTAACACCGATAGTCTACAATTACAAATTATTTAGCATGAAAAGTTACAGCAACAAAATCTATTGTAATTACACGTGTAATTGCAAAATTATTAAAGAACTGCCGTCATTTTTGGTGGAACATCCACTTAGACGAACCATAAATTATAATTATAAAGTAGTTTAACTAAAACGAGTTAAATTTCTAGACCCTTCAAAGATAGGTCGAAATGATTTCTTTTTCTTAAAGGGGACTGAAAAATGGAGTAAGAGAAGGTTGGAGAAGTTGAACAGCTGGGTGGAAGAGACCAGGTGGAATGGATGGAAAGTGAGGAGTGAAGCCTAATGTAGGCAATACCTAATATGGAGAGCTCATGCAAGGGCCACTTGAAGCTCGGGGAGTTCAAGATCTAATTCAGATATAAAGAATAAAACACTCACAATGCAAACTGAATCTGAACATTACTCCTCCTGGAATAAAGTGCATAGTCAAAATAGTTTTACAGACATTAGTGTTGGGAAA
This sequence comes from Macrobrachium rosenbergii, assembly GCF_040412425.1. Taxonomy (NCBI): domain Eukaryota; kingdom Metazoa; phylum Arthropoda; class Malacostraca; order Decapoda; family Palaemonidae; genus Macrobrachium; species Macrobrachium rosenbergii. The sequence continues at coordinate 9,273,155 of NC_089753.1, read as the reverse complement.
CCGTAAACCTCCGCCAAGGGTGACCAATCCAACACTAGCCCCAACCCTCACCCCAGAAGAAAATGAATAAAATAAGAAGAGGTCTGTTCTGTTACTGAGATCTGGATCTCTCCCAAAATTTAATCGTTTGTTACCAGTCAAGTGGTTCGCGTTTGCCAAATTTTCGTAGATCCAGACATAAATTATTGTGCATGTATACCTGTAATTTACAAAAACCGAACCACAGACAAACCACAAGTGTTGAGAGTGACAAAAATGGTAATTCATAACTGTTGGGCTGATTCTGTGAGGGTTGTGAATGAAAACCCCCAAGTCTTAAAACTAACCATTTGTCTCTGCTGCGGTATGTCTGGTTTATTCATCTTCTCGTCCTAGGCTATTCTTCAGAACAAAGTTTTAACTCCATCTCTTTAAGTTTACAAAGTCAGGATCCCAACTATTTTGATGCTATTACAAGAAAGTCTGGTCTGAAGAAACAAGAGATACAGTCAAGTTTCAAGAGCGTCTATAACTCCTATTACTGCTGATGATATGACCTCCTACTACTACTACTACTTGTACTAAGAGTAATATTAATAACAATAATGTAAAATCATAAAAAGTCTATAAAACAAAGAATTATCTGTTGCATAACGGTAATACTAACAATAATGACAACATAAAATCAATACTATTTGATAACACAAAAGGCTGTTGAATCAAAATTACATGTGAAAACAATATTTTGTGTCCAGACCCATGACATTCAAAGTCAATTAATGTTTGTCCAAAATGAAAGCGGTCCGTTTGACAGCCATCATCGATATTCACCTACAAATCAGGGTTTATGTATAAATCTTTCGTTGCTACTGTGATACTTTTTCAAAACTAGGAGAATGAAACTATAAATTTGTTAGCAAGTTACTGCGTTTAATTATAACACGCGCGCACACACAAACACACACATTATATATATATATATATATATATATATATATATATATATATATATATATATATATATATATATATATATATATATATATACACTATGCTGACAGTTATGATAATGACGACAACGATTTCTAAATCATGGAAGGCCTGTTCTTTGGAGAACTACACTTCAAAATACAGTACTATCGTTCAGGTGTTAATATGGATATAACTGCACCACGGAAATTCTATTTTTCTGTTGTTCGATTATGAAGATCTTGTAAATAACTGTATACTTCTCTTTCTGGGACATGAAGAAAAAACATAAACACCGAATTATTTGAATACCTTTAAGACATATTTCATTGTCAACATTTTTAATCCGGTTAACAGTGTTAAAAATTACATATTGCACTGTTTTCCAAAGGTGATAAAACCATTATTCATTCGGTCCGTCAAAATTAAAACAAAGTAATGGTAAAACAATTTAGGTAGGCAACCAGGAAGAATATTCTCGATTTACCTTCATAAATACTAATATACGCACATACAAACCAAAAGGTTTGTCTTAGGACTACTGCACCCATATTTCTTGGCTGACCATTTCCATATCTCAGGTCAACATTATAAGACAAAATTTCAATGAAACACTTCAACGTTAAGACCTGATATATAAGGTATTCCTACTAGCAAGACATCTTTTGCTGTTTTTCCTAAGAGATATATGCCTAAACCCAAATAATCTATCATAAAACCCACACTGTACATCTGCTACAAAACGAACCTCAGTTGTTTCAAATGAATGAATACCCCACGGCGAAAACTTGAAAGGCTTCATTCACGCAAAATTAATTAACAAATATTCTGTCTCCATACACTGAAAAAACCTCAAACCATCCGTCTCACTAAATTGAGACAGAAACACTTCTCATTATAAGAAAACGCCTATATAAAACTTATCATTATAGGGAATGTCTGGCATTGCTTAAAAAGCTGTTATGCTTTACAAATTACTTTAAACGTTACTACAGAATTTGCCGCTCTACATAACTGAACTTTTCCATTCCAATTCTAGTTTCGGAATAACCTTAAACCCATTCCAGAAACAGACTCAACAGTCCTGGAAATGAATGAATAAATGGTCTCAATATTCTGCGGAATTAAACCAAACCACCTCCTACTCATTCACTCCACTGGCTCTCGATCCCAACTGTGACCTACCGCCGCTTGCACCAGAAGGCCACGGATTGTTGTAAACTCCATTATCGCGTGGTCTTTAAAAGGATTAATAAACAAGAGTCTTTACTAAAATAATATATCTTCCATGTCCACTCAGCTATCTTGGTTCCCACAGCAACTACCAAAAAATCAAAGGTTTCCAGTCCTGCCTCTGGAAACAATCAACATAACAAGAATGCCTATATCGTGTGGTTCAAATGAGAGATAGTTCTTTGTGAGTTATGCAAAACAAGATCATGGACCTATGGTTTGCTCCATGAGAACGTATTTTTGTCCTGGATAATAATAATAATAATAATATTAACAACTCCATGAGAACGTATTTTTGTCCTGGATAATAATAATAATAATAATAATAATAATACAATAAAATAATAATAATTAATAATAATTAGGACATCAACATATTTCATATTAACAACCTGATTGTGTTGATCAATTACGACTTCTCAGACACATTTTGGCTCATCTCAATGAATTTCCAAGGATAAAGTAAAAACTTCAAGAAATATTTCACTAAACAACATGAGAAAAATACTTTAGCTTTACTGAAACAAAGAATTACAGCCTTCATTAAAAACGTAAGTTTCATAGGAACATAAACTTATCGTTCTCTAAAACTCAATAAGCAGTCAAAATAGCTGTGTCAGTTAGATGACAAACATTCTGAATATGAAAAGAGAGAGAGAGAGAGAGAGAGAGAGAGAGAGAGAGAGAGAGAGAGAGAGAGAGACTATGACCCACGTAAAGCTACAGAGCGCCACTCAACCCGTGTGACGAGAGGCATCGAACCAGAAATAGTTTTTTTTAACAGGTCTTCCTCTCCTACATCACGAGAGAGAGAGAGAGAGAGAGAGAGAGAGAGAGAGAGAGAGAGAGAGAGAGAGACTGTAAGTTATGAGTAGGAAATCATATTATCGTTGGGTACAAGAGGGAGATGTATACATGTGAATAAAGGGAGGGTGGCAAGAAAAGGCACCAAAACAAGACGTCACCGTCTCCTCAGAAGGTGTATCGGTGCATAACAAGAAGTCTTTTATCAGTTCTCTCACCTTTCTTCTACTTTAGAGGATTACGAAACACACTATACATATGCGTAAACTACGCACTAACGCCTACCTCAAAGGTGGGAGAAGGGCCGTGACTTTGGCGCGTCCCTTCGAGATCGTTCCCAGAGAGAGAGAGAGAGAGAGAGAGAGAGAGAGGAGAAACGAGAGAGAATTCATTTTGAACATGAGAAGCTAATTTACAACATCTTTAGGCATCCTAAATCCTTACACCTGCTTGGGTATCCCTTGTGTGTGTATGTATGTATGTATGTGTGTGTGTGTGTATTCCGAACATGTGGGGACATTGGGAGATCATTATGGCTACGATATATATATATATATATATATATATATATATATATATATATATATATATATATATATATAATGTGTGTGCATATGTATATATTTGTGTGTAGAATCACACGAAAACATCGTATGACTTAATATTTGCATGATTTCAAGTTAAAAAAAAATTATAGCAGTGGTTTATTCACAAACAATCTTGCCAGAAAACAAGAAACTGTTCTACCGACAGACTCGAGGGGCTTAGTCCGCCAAAAATCCAGAAACATATACCGTATATATATATATATATATATATATATATATATATATATATATATATATAATACTGTGCATATATACATTTTCCATAATAACCTCCCAATTGCCCACGTTCAGAATACTAGTCACTAAAAAGCCTTTGACTCAAAAAAAAAAAAAAGAAGAAGAAACCGTGGCGTCCGTAGCAGGATTCGAACCCATACAAGATGTCAGATTGGATGTCTTTAATTACTCGATCCCGAAAGGTAAACTCTGTTCCCGTTCGAACATACATAAATCCTTCGAATTCAGATGTATATTTTTAGTAGAGCGAATAAACCAGTCAACACCATCGTAGTGCAGTGTTTTCGAATTATTGCTTTTAAAGCTGAAATATATTTTCATAATCTCTTGGTCACTTTTTTTTACTACATATGCAAATGTATTGTAACAGCCAGAATGACCTCTTGACTTTCCGATTGTGGCTATTACAAATTAAAGTACATCCAGTAAAAAAGAAAATGTGACCAATAGATTCTACATGTATATCTTTCATTCTAAAGAGCAATCAACGTTCAAACACTATGCGGCGATGGTGAGGAAAGATCTATTCCAAATCTAATAAAATGGATCTGATATGTATATATATATATATATATATATATATATATATATATATATATATATATATATATATATATATATATATATATATATATATATATATATAATGTGTGTGTGTGCTTTTAAGAACGAAGATATACTGGTATCCTTCTTCATGGATGTTAGAGCATTTTCATTTGGGTTTCAGGCTTTGTAGTGACAAGCTTATATGAAAAGTGCGAGGAATTCGGTACGTTAGCGAAAAAGAGGTCATTTTGACTAATATATATATATATATATATATATATATATATATATATATATATATATATCTAAGTTACTACTTTATTCTCTATAGTGGGTAGTTGCCTATGTAATGAGATTGCTCGGGCACTAAACTCCTGAAGTGAGGTTGCTGGCCCAATGCCCATGCCCCTACTCATAGTTATGGGGTCACCCATTAAGTACTGGCCAAACCCTTCATATTAAGTTACTGCCATCGACCGTACCCATATTTTTCAGTAACAAATGGTTTCCCTACAATTGGTGATCCAAAGAAAGACAATACAAGGCACTCCATCAGACTCTTTCATTTCTTATGAAATGTTTGAATTTCTCTGAGAATAATTTTCAGGACGTCGATGATAACAAGCAGAAAGACGTAGAACTTGGTAAGTTTTGTGACGCCAGCTTAATCTTTATAATTTTGCCAATCAGCCCTTTCTCATTTTTCTTGTTGTTTGCCTGTGTCCTTTTTTCATGTTCCCTCTCTCTCTATCCCTCTTAAATCTCTGTTTCATGAGAAGTGCGCGTGCGCCAAATGCTTTCATATTGTCCTAAAAGCTTCAAAGTGTGTGGACGAGTGCCCGTAATTAAATAAGAAATATAGCTGTCAGAATTAATTGGGAGTAATCAACGCGTTTAGTATCCTTCAACCCAGTTCTCATAGACAACAGCTGTTATGGTGTTTTTCAAACAGCTGCTTTATATTATGTTATGTGCTGTATATTTCTATGTGCATATATGAATGAATACATACATATACATTTATACACACAAACACACATATATGTGTGTGTGAATACAAAAATACCAAAAATATTATTAATACCAAACTTAGAATTGGGGATAAAAAAGTAGCAGATGTAATGTTATTTATCAGGAAAATATTAATTTCAAAAACTATCTTGGCTCCAAACACTTTTGAAAGCTTCTGTTATGCGGAAAGCGTAAATAAAGCAGCAGCTATCAAGTATTTTTACTATTATTATTATGAACTAATTCATATGTATCCCAGAAAAAACACACCTTCTCTTCCTAATTTGTCTGCCGCAGGAGACCTCAACAGAACACTGTATACAGAATGTTTGTCTCTACAGAATACATAAATGAAGAGTAAATTTCATACAAAAATAGATGCACGTACGTGTACAATGACATATTAGAGAGCAAACGCCGAGAGGAATAAGAAGTACTACGTACAAATAACAAATGAAAAACCGGGGATCAGGAGTATACGACCTGCCTCCAAGAGCCTTTCCAAGTGAAGCGTGAAGCACCAGACACAACTCTCGGTCGAATGAGACGGCATAACGAAGACAAGATGATGGGGATAACAGACCGAAGAACAAACAAAGACAGAAAGTGCAAAACATGGCTCAGTAAAATTTGCATTTCATTTTCGTCTGACTTTCAGTCTGAAATGGTTATCTTCTTGACTTCTTCCGTGAAAAAAAAAAAAAAACTCAAATTTGCTATTTAGAGCGCGCTCTCCCTCCCCTTCAGGAATAAAAAAGTATTGTATTCATAAGAACCGAAAGTCACGAACTCCGAGATTTACATATGTTATACACAACACGCTCCGGCGCCAAGTTTTTACACGTAAAAAAAAAGGAAAAAACCCTACAACCTTGCAATCCCTGCACACCCTACCCGTTGCCGTCTTTGGAAGGCTACGAGATTTCTAATGTGGTCTGACATCATTACGATACGATAGATTTTGCAACCGCGCGTGATTCACAGAGCAGCACGTACTTTTAATTCTCAACCAAAAACTATTTTTTTTTTTTTTTTACAATGCAAACGTCATTTGCTCCGTAATCCATGGACCCTGCCAAGCTATTCCCGAAGAAAATGTGAAAAAATTGAGAGGATAACCAAAGCTAGAAAAGAATTCCAAAACCTAGCAGAAGACAAGATGAAACCATTTACCCGATATATAAGACCAACCATTTTCTAATGCAAACCTGTATCCAGCCTGTGCAGTTATCAAAATCTGTCCACATTCGCCCCTCCACCTCTCTCTCTCTCTCTCTCTCTCTCTCTCTCTCTCTCTCTCTCTCTGCAAGGAAGAAAAGATCCGTATCAATGTATTTGTCCTTGTAGGTTATTATGGATCTCTTGCTTAATTAGAGAGGAGTCACAAGACTCCTTGCAGCTGGCAGCATTAAAACGAATACCGACTTCATTTTTATCTTTATTCCTTACAACATTATATTAAAATCTTCATCAAAATCGTTTATTACTTCCATGTACTTGAAATAAAGTGTATGCAGTAAATGCGAAAATTACTGGACTGTTCCATCAGAATACAAACTTCTTAGTTGAGTGTAGACAGCAGTGAAGATCGACAATATTATACCGTAGTAAAGACGAAATGAGAATATTTACGATCTATTGGGCGTTCTTAATATAAAGATTTAGCGTCGTTTTGATAATGAGAACATTCAACTTTATCGAGTGATTTACGAACGCAGGTGTTATGACATCTTACTACAGATGCGACCAACAAGTCTGGAGGTTTCAAACCTTTAGACTCGGGGTACGCGAAAGTCCTGTGAAGTATTGCTTGGGGTAAGCGAAAGCCCTGTGAGAAGTGTGGAAAAATCATAAGCAAGAGAGCTAAAGGCCCTTCACTTGCACACGAACAATACAGTCTGCAGAGCTAGCTCGCTTCTGCAGATTATATTGTTCACGTGTGAAAAAATGAGGTCCCAGAACCAAATGAATATTTTATCGGTGTGAGCTGGGAGGAGTCGTTATCAATGTTCTAATAACATAGCACCTATCACGCTTTATTTTTCACACACACACACACATACATACATACACACACACACACACACACACATATATATATATATATATATATATATATATATATATATATATATATATATATATATATATATATATATATATATATGTATATGTGTGTGTGTGTATATATATATATATATATATATATATATATATATATATATATATATATATATATATACACATAAACAAACACATATATAAACTTTATATATATATATATATATATATATATATATATATATATATATATATATATATATATATATATATATACATATACATATACATAAACTGTGGGTTTGAGGTAAGTCATGATTTTCTCCTCAACTTCCTGTAACTGAGATTTTTAACATTATATTATTCATACTAATTCTGCAGTTATTATTATCATCATTAATGGTAAGCTTGGGAAATAAGCCCTATCATTACGCTGACGAAGTCACTAAAATGATTAAATTCAGTTACAAACTCCAAGTAATCACAAACACTATTCACCTACCAGGATGAATTCTTGATAACAAGCGCGATTAACAAGACTTAACATTAATCGCAGCTGTGAACCGCTGTCGCCGAATAAGGATTATCTGAAATCAGCAAACTTAACGCCACATTGTATCAAATATTGAAACCAGAGGAAATATCAAAATACAACGCTAAGTTAAAAACAATTTTAAATGACAAGTTGTAACTTTTTATGTTAACTACTTGAATACTTAAATATTCTCAAACTCATTGACACTGGGGCTCAGAGACCTCACTGTTATCCTTTTGGATGGTACTACCAGACCCCTACAAACCACAGCAATGCAGAATTACTCGCGAACAACTCAGAGAATAAACTTAAGATACAGACCACCGTCTCTCTGTAAATGCAATAATCACATGCTTCGACAAATGATATTACTATGCATGTGTGACTCGGACCTTTTATATAATACTGGCATGTGTAAGAACGTGTGTGTGTGTGTTTCAGCTCGTGTATAAAAACATCATTATGTCCAATAATCTTGTATGCCGTGCCTATTCGACCTTACTATAAGTAAAATATTAATGCAGACAAATAATGTAATAATGTCTCCTAAATAAACATTAATTAATTTTGGCATGTCTGTATGCTTGTGTGTGGTTCTCTCTCCCCGTCAAAAGAAAAACCTTCATGCAAACGAATAATGTATACAGCACATAGCTACTGTACAAGTAATACCGGTGTGCACTGACTAAGCGTGGGCTATTTCTCCTTGTATAAAAAAAGGATAAAATAGCAGCGTTATGCTGATGAATAATGCATGCAGTATCTTGCTACCAATTAATACTGGTGAGAGCGTGTCTCTCTTCGTTGGGTTATTCCTTGTACAAAGAATACCTTTGTGTAGACCGAAAACGTACTGAGGGGTCAATCAGTCACCGACGCGATCATATCCTGCGATAACTGACGGCTATAATGTATATTATAGCTGTCAATGTAAGGGGCTGATTTGTTGCAAAACATAGGTGCTTGAAGCAGCAAAGGAAAACGAGCTCTTTTTCTTCTAATTTGACCATTTTTCGTTGTTTTCTTCGATCCTATCCTAGGTTGCAGAAAAAAAGTTAAGTATACCTTAGTTTAACCAGACCACAGAGCTGATTTACAGCTCTCCTAGGGCTGGCCTGAAGGATTAGACTTATTTTACGTGGCTAAGAACCAATTGGTTACCTAGCAACGGGACCTACAGCTTATTGTGGAATCCGGACCACATTATACCGAGAAATGAATTTCTATCACCAGAAATAAATTCCTCTAATTCTTCATTGGCCGGCCGGAGAATCGAACCCGGGCTCAGCAGAGTGCTAGCCGAGAACGATACCGACCCGTCCAATGAAGAACTCCTCCATTGCAGAAAGGTATTGGTTTGCCCATAGCACTGACCTTTAAATTTTGAATTACAACACTACAGAGAACCATATATTTTATTTCACAAGACCAACTGGTCAAGGGGGAAGAGGGAAATGGTGGGAGGGGGAGGGGCAGAGGGAAACAGAGGTAGAGAGAGAATCCCAATGGCTGCTCGTCTCCACAGATTAAATGAGGTTGATGTCACATTACAGCCTGAAACAAGTTTCATGCTTTGATCAAATAAGCAAGGAATTTTTCAGTCTGTCTTATGAGAAAGTTCTTTACATCATTTACTATCTCTTTCGTAAATACGATTATCTCTCAAATTACTTTGTTGTATTTTATGACAACAGCATGATCCTGTGATAAAATTGACCGAAGAGAGTGAGTTATATTAAAGAAACACTAACATTTAAGTCACAAGCGATAACAGCTTTTCCAATCAATGTAAATTAACATGCAGTCGCCAAAAGTTATAAAATAATACCCCCCCCCTTCACTGCACTCGCTGTGGATAAACTTCTATTAGGTTCCTTAGTACATTTTCTATTGCACCTCTGATAGAAGTTTGCTGGTTGTGACACAAACAGTTATAATCACATACCCGTAAAGACGAAACCAAACTATATATAATGTTGAGAAAATATGTGAGTTACATTAGACGTACGAAACTCTACATTAATTATCCAGAAATTCCAAGAAATTCCTCAACACTTCTATAAATTCGTAAACTTCGTGTGAAATTCCAAATATAATGTCGCATGACACAAACTTAATATGCAAGAAAAAACGCGCCTTTTTAACCGACAGAAATATTAATCTTACTCTGCTGGTTTACAGTATTCATTAATGACCTTACTTCTTACTTGCACCGGATGACTAAGATTCATTGCATGTTCAAGTAACACGTATTATTTTACGAGGCCGAGGACGTTAACCCTATGTTCCAACCACGGTCTCTTTCATCCGGTCTGGTTGTATAAACTCAAGTGGTAAAAGTTTTCCTTGAACCTTGAACTTTGACCATTATGACCCTTAACTGTAATTCCATGGGCACTGACCAGATTATTCATATTTACGTAACAACCAAGATAGCAAATTCAAGTTGGTATTTTGAAAATGCCCATGTGTCTTGATAATATTCCAACATGATAACCTTTCCAGTGCGGTATTTTACGTATAGTTATCACTCATTTTTATTTCATTAAATCATAAGTGAGAAAACTAAAAGTGACACCTAACTGGACTAAGTTGCCAGTACGAGACGACTGCCAGGTAGAAATGTACTGCAATGTGCACAACCTACAAAATTACATTAAAACCAATTTGCTACTTCATGTGGTACCTCAATATAAGAGAGTCTCCGGACTACATGCGTGTGCTTCCTTGTCTTTTTTTATTATAAGACATAAAAGGGGGCAAAAAGCAAAACACTTCACAGCCGTGGAATCTTCAATGCCACCAAAGAAAGAGAAACAAATAATCGAAGGGTCGCAACAAAAACAGGCTCCCGATGGTGACGTAAAGGAGAGGTGGAATGTCTCCCGGGGGAAGAATAAAAATCTAAGTAAAAAGAAGATGAGGAGGAAGGAGGAGAAGAAGAAACCGAAGGAAAGTGTCGTTAGGCGTAACGCTTCATTCTTACGCAGCAAATCTTGGCACAAACGGTTAACTTTTATTCTCTCGAATATCTTTTCAGCCGCACGCCTTTTTCCCTTCAGGAGGGAAAATTCAGATCGTACTCAGCCTCTGGTTTTTAAAAATCTTCCTGGGAAGAAGGTGCTTGTCCACAAATTAGAAAATCTGATAAAAAATGCGTCAAGAGAAAAGGAAAAATATTAATACGGTTGCGCCTTAAGCCACTCAACCATTAAGCAGTTTTTCGTTACAGAAGGAAAAATTAAAGTCTTTACCTAACACAAAGGATGAGAGAGAGAGAGAGAGAGAGAGAGAGAGAGAGAGAGAGAGAGAGAGAGAGAGAGAGAGAGAGAGCAGCACAAAGATGGGTCACCATTCATAATGCAAATTGCGTTTACTAACCCACGAAAAAGAACTACAGTTTGCACTTAATCTCGTCTCTAGATATGTGTGAAAAAAATAAAAGAATAATCAAAATAACGTCTACTTAAAATTTGACTAGCTATCACTTGATATTCAATCATCTCTCCGGCGCGGTGGCTATTAACAATCATTACAAACAGGATTCTGTTTTCACAAATTTTCTAAACAGAATCAAACTGGATATGGAATTTATATCAAATTAGCAATTCTGATCATTTCTTTGAAAGAAACAAGTCGCTATGTAATTCATCACCTCTTCTTAAAGAACCAGGTAAGTGGACATGAAATTTTTACGCATCTCTTTCAAAGGTACAAGTGGATAAGAATTTTACAACCATCTCTTTAATAAATAGTAAATGAATTATTGCAATGTAAAAAAAATCTTAATACATATATGTCTACTGTTTCTATATGCACGTTGACAGAACACCCATTATCAAAACCAAAGTTCATATATTTATAGAGAACAGCATATTCAAAAACGCAAAACCAAAAGAGAACGAAAAATCACAATGGAAGAGCCAGCCCTCAAAACTAATGCGTATTCATTGCTTTTTTTTTTTTTTTGCTAATAAAATCTAGTGATAATGTACGAATTTCTAGTGGCGTTTATGAACTTAGGCACGAAGTCATTTTAAGAGGTTAGTCAGGGGTACACAATATAACATTTTATACGTTTTAGTTGCACACACTTCTTTAAGCATTGCAAAATCCTACAAATATTCAAAAATAACATTTAAAAAATTACATTCGAATACTGCTCTATGTGCCTACAGAGGCCCAGGAGGACTTTAACTTTAACATAAAGTGAAAAGGCCATAGATATCAATATTTCTGAAAGGGGGCAAAAATTCATAATTTCCTTACCATGTCTGGAAAACGACTATTTAGAAAAAAAATAATACAGCAACATTTCTTAAAAAGTGATGACATAAGTTTTAGGTTACAGAAAACAATGAACATTAATATAGTTTGGAAACCTTACGTTTTTATACCAGATAACATTTCTGGAATACATTTACTCAAGAAGACTGAAAATTGGTAATTCTTCACGCGTTTTTTTTTTTTTTTTTTTTTTTTTTGTTTTGCATATAAGAATACCTTCCAATGCCTGTACAGTGATGCACAAAGAATTTCGCGCAAGAATCTAACCTTCCAAAGGAGCAAGAGCAGTGCTGGGCAAAAGTCCAGCATCGTTTAAGAAGAGTTTGTTGTTTCTACAGAAGTTTAAGTTTGGGATATAAAGCAAATGTCTGATACACCTAAATTTAATGTCGATTAGTGTAGAAGTCATCAGTCAAAGCACTGACTTCATTAACTAAAGGTCAGGTCGAGTTGTCTGGGCAGAGAGAGGAACTAGGAAAACAGTAAATTTGCAAGAGACTACGCCAGGCGTAGATCAAAGGAAATCTATGTAGGAGGGGACGTCAAGTACCTCTTAAAGGTGGACTAGATAAGCAACAACCTGCCCATATTGGAAAAGCCTTGGTGCTGTATCGTAGCCGAAATGAAACATTTCAAGCCAAAGCGACTTAAATTAAGACGAGGGTTGTAGGAGCAGACCCATAAGCACGTTGATTGCCCAGTGATATTTCTCTCTTGGTTGATAGATGGGTATAATACAATGTTCAGAATATCTAGAGAAGGTTGAGTTTTGTGAATATGCACCTGAATTAATATGTAACACGTCAGTTTTAGCTAATAGGTGTGAGCAATGTGCCCCCTGACCAAGTTTAAGAACAGTACCCTTTCCTGAACCACAAAGAAGGATGCCTTGCTGTCTCAAAAAAAAAAAAAAAAACTCCCTTAACATAAAAAGCAAAATCCAAAACGAACTCCTCAAACCGCATGTCCTACACCTTAGAGAGAAATGTATCAGTTGTTGGGGAACGAAAACTGAGGTAATAAAACTGAACACACGAGAGAAAGTGATTCCGTGAAAAAAGGAAAAAGTTAGCAATGATAATTTTTTACTTTTTGTGTCGGCCTTTACGAAAGAAAAAACTGATTTCTTCATTGAGCTTCGAAACTGGTCTTTTTCATCCGACCTCCTCCTCCTTCCCAACTGGAGTATTCTGTTGCCAATCGAGAGGAAGCCCATCCCTCCCTCCTCCAGTAACCGTGGACGAGGGGGAGGAGGAGGAAGAGGAGGAAGGCTTCCCCATTCCCTTACTTGGTGACGCCAATCTCCTCCTTCTCCCCAAAGGAGAGAGAGAGAGAGCGAGGATCCCCTTCGGAAGGGTAAAGGGATCCCCTGCAGGCACGAGACCCTCCATACGAGAGCTTCTCTCTTACTCCAAGGGACCCCTCCACCCTCTGGTCTCCCTTCTCTCAAACAAGCCCGAGAGAGAGGTGGTGCATGGTGTGTGTGTGTGTGTGTGTGTGTGTGTGTGTGTGTGTGTGTGTGTGTGGAGCGAGCTCAAGCCATTGGTTGAAGCTGACCAACCGTTACACCTCTTGCGCTCCCAGCCACACTACTACCACCAAGAGACCATTAACCATCATCACTGCTGAGGCTTATGATGCAGTCACGGGCCTTAGCGAGCGAGAGAGAGAGAGCGAGAGAGGGAGAGTGGCATCTCTTGCTCGAAACGGCGCTGGCAAATATAGGTATCGTCGCACTTTCCGTGATTTAGGAAATGACAAATAGAAAATTTCTGATACTTATAAATATCCCGTTTATGAAAATTTAAAGTATTCATCCGGGACTCACTGTCGACTTCCAGTCTGCTTACAAGATTGTAATAAGGTCCTCCATAGTTTGCTAGAATCCAATGGGGTCATACAATCTGTTTACTAGACTCAATGGGATCTTACAATCTGTTTACAAGGCTGTAATAGTCATCAATTTACACTTATCAGAATCTGTTTACTAAACTTTATGGGGTTATGCAATCTGTTTACTATATTCCAATGGGATCCTGCAATGTTTACAAAAATGCTTACTAGAATCTAATTGGGTTTTCCAGTCTGTTTACATGATTCTTATGGTGTCATCCAATTTGTTTACTAGAATCTCATGGGATCTTCCAATCTGTTTACGAGAATGTTATAGTCATCCATTCTTTTTAGAATCTAATGGGGTCTTTATGTCTGTTTATTCTAAGATAATGGGGTCACCAAATCTGTTCACTAGAAACTAATGGGGTCTTTCATCTGTTTATTTTAAGCTAATGGGGTCATTAAATCCAATCTGTTTAATAGAAACTAATCGGGTCATCCATTCTCTTTATTAAAATGTAATGGGGTCTTCTCATCTGTTTGCCTTATAAGACCTAATGGGCTCATCAACCTTGTGTTTATGAATAAAATAGGTCTTTCCAGTCTGTTTACAAGAAACTGTTAGGGTCTTCCAGAATTTTTACTAGAACCTGATGGGATCTTTCAATGTTTACTGAAATCTAAAGTGTCTTTGTAATCCGTTTACAAGAATTTCGTTAGGTCTTCCCAGCTGCGAAATAAAAAAAAAATTGAGACTGTCGATCAGTAAGAACGGCAAAGCTTAGGAAATTGTCATGGCAGTTCCAATCAACTTATTGATCATCGCGTGAAAATAATGTTCACTATCAGTTTTACATTTTGTAGTTACTAAAAATGAAAAACAAAGATTGATAGTAATTTCCTTGAGATCGAAAGTTGTATTTATCGAAAAAATTGTCCATCAGCATCAGTCATTTACAATAAAAAAAATATTAACTAGTGCTTAATCATAAATAACGACAAGTAGCCTAGTATCTTGAAACATTTTACTTCAAAACATAACAACCTTGAGAGAGAGAGAGAGAGAGAGAGAGAGAGAGAGAGAGAGAGAGAGAGAGAGAGAGAGAGAGAGAGAGAGAGAGAGAGAGAGGAAATTTCATTCAAATGACAATGAGGGTGAATAATAATGTGTTTGGAAAAATATTTGAAACTAAAAAGCCGGACATGTGATAAAGATCCAGGTACAAGTACCAGATGGAATTCGAAAATCACACACTTTATGAATAATGGTAATACTAATATTACTCAATAAGATGTGCGCCTAAGTATATATATGCTATTCAATGCCAGATAAATTCCCCGTGAAACAACTTCAGCTATATTTACTGCTCTCTGATGTCCACGTTTTCGACTTTCATTACTTTATTTCCATTCAGTTATTTTGCTCTTCTTGATCGTCTTTTTCCTGACATTTCATTATGAATAGGCCTCTATATACCAAACATCCACATTCACCTGACGCAAAAAGGGCACCAGAGTTCGAGTGCAACTTGTCGCAGACTCAGACCGAGCACTGCCGTAACAGACCGTCGGAACGGACGTCCTAATCACAGAGAACGGAGCGAGAAGAGCCTTACCTGAGAATCTCCCAACCACGTGAAACCTTGCGATATCAGATTGCAATGAAGCAAGATGCCGTTATTGCTAACATCGTTGCGGCTTCTGTGTCTTTTTGCGTCTGTTGAGACCGTATTACGTTTTGCTGGATTACAAGCAGTGAGTATTGCTCTACTTACATGTGAAGTTCCATAAGCACAAACACTTTGAATTTAGCATGTGAGCATACATTTCTACATTCTGCATACATGTATATTTTCAAAATAAAAATATAAATATGAGTGATTAAATATTTAAAGGAATACACTATAGTTTTTTTTAATTCACTTACCTTTTACAGTCTTAGTTTTAAGATGGTAGATGATATTAGTGCTTATTTGTTGTATTTTCTTTTCTTTAGTATCTTATTTCTCCTTTACTTTCTTTTAGATACATAAGTACTGATAGGCCGACCCACCAATTGGTTTGTTTATGCAGAGGAGCGCCGAATGGTCTACTCTCTTTCACCGACGTCAAAAATATGTTTTTAGCTACAAATATTTCAGTTGAAAAAATGAAAAACGGACAGCTAAATTCTGATAAACTTTAAGGTCACAGCCACTTAATCCAATCATACTTTATTAACTGTTTTACACCTTACATTCATTAAATTATATACAAAAAGTATAAAAGCTGGGCAAGAACGAACACCAAACACATGAGCTTTGGAGTGTGGCCCAATTAGGTTGTTTAGGTTTATGGAACAGCTTGTGACTGGAATTTCGTTTATGAAACAGCTTGTGACTGGAATTTCAAGTCCAATCCATCTGGACAGATGGAAAAAGGCTCGATAAATATCAACCGGGGTCGAAAGTCAGAATGTTAATGAAGAAAACATCAAGGGTATGGCCAGAGGTTTGATTTGTTGATGAAATTTCATTTAAACGTCTATTTCGAATAAAAAAACAATGCCGGTGTACGTACGTAATTCGTAAGCTGAAGATGTATAAATTACACTAAAAATATGGTAACTAAGTAAAAAATATTGAAAAATACAGCGAAAATTTCCGAACTCAAGTTTCAAAGGCCAACAATAAGAATAAAATGACATATTTCGAGTCAAACAACTTCCGATGTTTGTGTACCTAACCACCTGAGCTTCCATGCACCAGAGTATACCGGAATCATCATCATTAGCGATTTTACCCTCAGATTTAAGCTTTTCCTTTACGGGATTAGAAGGGAAATGAGTTCGCCGCTGTCTTACACAGGAAAAGCTGAAGCATCTGTACGAACAGAAATACCTCACGCTCTTCAAACTGCACTTTCAAGCAGGAACTGAGTCACTACTCGGCCCACCGTAACATACACTATAACGAAGGGTAAGACTTCACAGTGATGTCATTTGAAGACGTGAAGAAAACGCATGTCTCCTCTGCAGTGCAAACTATTCATTTATTCCATCTGGCCTTCTGATATTAGAATAATTACATTTAAAAAGTAATTTATTATTATTATTGCAAATAAAAGAAACATACACTAAATAAAAAGAATAAATATAAACAGCAAAAAAGTTAAAAATTAAGCAAAACTAAAGAAATGTAGCATGACCCTTTATAAGAGTACTACAGTTTCTCATACACTTACGGGGATTAGCTTTTATAACTCTTAAGGAAGGCCCCTCCACAGTTTAACAGTCAAGAGAATCAAAGACAACATGGTACATGTAGGGCACTTCAAAGCAAGTAGCACACTACTTACTCCCTGCAAGCAGCACGAACTACTACTTGCATGTAGCACACACTACTTCCTAGGTACGTTTTCTGTTGAAGAACTCTTGAGCATATATTCAAATAGGATATTTTCCGACCGTTTTCTAAATCCCAGTCATTGTTGAAAGAAATTAAATCACTTTTGGCGGAAAGATAAAGACTGGTGAGGCAATATTCGAAAATAATAGCGCAAAATATCTGACTAAAGTGACACTAATACCATCCTCTCTTGAGACACAATAAGCCTTAAAATAATACCTAACTTTCTAAGAATAACACATAAACCTTACAGGGCCTGAAAATCAAAGTCTGGAGCCGAAATTAACATTTGGCATCGTTAAAAAATCATAATCATTTAGTATAAAATAACATGTACAAATCGAATCATATAGCTGGGGATCAATTTGAGATTAGGTAATCAGTAAAGTTTTAGTTTTGTTCGACATTAGCTAAAAAGTAAAGTCTTTGTTTTGACAGAGCAAAGCCTCAAATTCCATTGATTGCACCATTTCCAGACCTGTTCCCACTAACTTTAACAATGCAGGACCTTCGTTTCGTGCCTCTTACGCTAGGAGTACACAGTAGTAAAATATTGAGATGTGGGTACAATACACCTAACTTGCTCCCTCTTTACCGTTTGTGTATACTAGAGTGTATCTAAGCAGGAACGCTTACAAACAGTATAAGAATGGCTAAAGATATTCGTGATCGGTTTACAGGTTATTTCATGACATACGGGGGAGGTTCCGTGGCGTTATAAGCATATCAGAACAAATCACGCCCAGTCTCAGACAGATCTTTGAGAAACGTGCGCGCGCACACACGCCCACACACATATAGGCATATATATAATATATATATATATATATATATATATATATATATATATATATATATATATATATATATATATATATATAAAGTAACAAAACAAGTGGCCACTTAATATCCCTTTTCTGCTCATATTCTCGAAAATGTTAACAGGGTGGCTTACATGTCTGGCGCAAATACGTGTCTTTGGTCGCATGCAAGACATGTACCATTAAAATATACATGATTAAAACGTATTGTTTTACTTTCCATAATTTCATTGGTGGTTGCTTGTGGTTTAGTGTATCCAATTATGAAAGGAAGAACGTCAAAGACTTTACCAAGTACTTTTCGCCATTACATATCTGCCACTTTTATTTTTTCACATTTTATTTTCTTACTTTACTTCTCATTTGACAACACTGACTGTGCCACTGTCTCCTGAGTTCCAGTTCAGAAACTTTTATAGACTGCTATTTCCTTTATAGCACTTGATTTCTTCTTTATTACGATACTCATTAAAAGATGTATTCCATAGTTAGGGGAATCTTTCATGTTGCTGTATTAAATATATTATTTGAACACTATCCACTTCATTTTTCATTCTGGTTTGCATGCTCTCACTCGGTTTATATACTATCTAAAGAAATTTACCTATAACAAATCTAGCTAAAATGTCTACACGCACGCGCACACACACTGTACACATACCATTAGAAATACATACCATTTTACTTTTCAGTCTGTTATCATTCAGTGTGTA
>NC_089753.1:9216629-9249129 GCF_040412425.1 Macrobrachium rosenbergii | reverse complement strand
AGAAGTCAAAAGTTCGTTCTCTGGTTTATGTACTTCCATTTACTTATTATGTGAGGATATTTCAGTTGTTTACCAAGTCTCCTCGAGGGATACAATGGCGAAGTTACTCTAGGTGAATTTTCGTGCATCAACATGCCATGTGACAAAGAAGAGAGAAGTAAACAAAAATTACCTTTAAATCGCGTAGCTTTGTTACAAGTCAACAAATATCGAGAGACAAGACTAGAGAAACATTTTTTTCATTAAATTTCATTTTCTGTGGTCGCGTTGAATGTTTATTTCTATGTAGCATGTAAGTACGAATGTGTATTTTATATTCTAAATTACAGGATAAATCTGGCATTGGATACTACTTCATACTCAATTCTGAAGCATTTTCCCTGCTTGATATACGTAAACATCGTTCCACTTCATTTTTTCTACCAATATTAAAATAATTAACACACTTGAAACCTGTGTTGGAAACTTTCTCGATACGTCAATGTTATATTAACTACGTCAATAATACTGTCAGCTCTCTGGTCTTCCTGTGATCCACTGATGCTCACACTAGATAACAGGGGTTTGCTACAAGTTTTATTAGACAGTACTATACTGGCTAACCCCCACCGCCTTCCCCAGCCCCAACAGTTATTTTGTCACACTCAAGAAGAATAACTTGCAAATTTGCTTTCCATGTCAACAGAGCATACAGACGTCACGTACCCGTAGAAAAATACACATAAAATAATGAATGGTATAAACGCACACCTGAGAAATGAAACAAAAATAAAACCTTGTGTCAATTTGTTCTGCTGTCTTTTCCACCGTTGACCTTTCCTGCGTCGCCTACGGATTCCGAAAATTTGGATAATTTATCAGCATGGTTAATTTTGGAAACGAAAAACACCTCTATACCGACACAAATGTCAGTATCTGCAACGCAATCACACCGCAAGATCTTTCCTATCTACAAGATCTTTCCTATCTACGTTTGCAGGAGAGAGAGAGAGAGAGAGAGAGAGAGAGAGAGAGAGAGAGAGAGAGAGAGAGAGAGAGAGTTTAGTATCTGTGACACCTAACAATGCATACATGTGAAGTACATGCGTAAATGCGGAAACTATGCAGCACAGACAAACTATCACTCGACATTTGGTTAGAGAAAAGAAAATCATTTTACGCATAAGGCTCAAAAGAAGAACAATTAAGTAAAACTATTTTTAAGTAAAAACAAAACGTACAGCATCAGGAGCAAACCTCATTTTGAACTGAATTTTCCCAGTTCTTGAACACTGCAATAACAATATTAGGATAAGGTATTAATTTCCAAATTCCAGAAGAAAAAAGAATGACGACATATTATCGAGGAATATCTCATCGTGGCTCTCCCGTTTACCATTTTTATATGACACGATATCATTTTCATATTTGTTATTTCCTCGTCCTCCCCCCAAAATACAAAGCACTCATCAGACAACTAGGTACCCAATTCATAGCGTAAAGTCAATAAAGGCGTTCTAGATTTTCAAGAAGGCGCAACAATACTGTTCAACGCAATTTCTTCTTTGGTGAGATAAGAGTACTATTAATTGCATCACGAGGACGTGTCTGTGTGTGTGTGTGTGTGTGTGTGTGTGTGTGTGTGTGAAGACAGAGCAAGAAACAGCGTTAATTATGAATATGCATTACAAGAATGAAACAATTAAACAACCATCAAGAACTCCTAACAACCTTTTTGCTGCATCAGAATTTGTGTGTGTGGGTATGTGTGTGTGTGTGTGCATATATATATTGCTGAATGCGGATCATCTGAGCCATTGCTACCATTGTCACTGACGTTAATATGATTTACTTCAAAAAGAGCAGTTTAACAAGATATTTTAAGCAGAATTTTCAGGCTACCAGCAAATGGAGAGAAGAAAGGTCTCCCTCCTCTCGTAACCAACAGGAGATTATTCGATGTACTGTATAATTACAGATATATTTACGATGAAGACCATCTTTCCGAGAAACAATCGACGTTAATAATCTCAAATACCAAGTCTCAGATATATGGGGCGGTCCGAGGCTTACTGACTTGGATGTTTACTCTTACAGAAAAACACTGAGTGTTAAAAAATGGAATTAATGAAGCTTGAATTTAAACCTAATAAACAACTGGAATTTTTACGATAACTACAACTCTAATCCACAATTAATTGTTACTGAAAAACTGTAACCTTATGGGGTTCTTGGGTAGACATAGGAAGCTGATGGAACTGCAAATTAAAAAAAAAAATATTAAGATTTGGCGACTTAACCAATGAACTGTTATTATTACTATTATTGTTATTGGTAATAGTACATATGCTGTAATACCACTTTATATTGCAGATTTTGGTGCACGTTTATATCATTTGCTTTTTATCATCTATCGATTTGTCACTTTAGTCTCTGCTTTACCCTTACGTAGCATACAAATTAATAAGCTTGCTTTATGCGCCAATGGCCATTTACTCTCGTCCCATATGAACAACAATATCTTCTATACGTCAGTCACCAAACTAAAGCAAAAATTCGCTACATTTTCAAAATGACAACTTCTTGAGAAGTACATTGGTGTTCTTTTACGAAGGGCTATGGAATGTTTTCCAACATCTTACATAATTCTCAGGCACTCAATTTATTTAAGAAGACTGGCGTAATAAAGGGGAATTTTTCATTTCATCTGCTATTCGCAATTTCAAAGAAATTCATTGAGAATTACACCAACAATGTTGAGAAATCGATATGCGAAGAGTTTACTGCATGCCTGTTGTATTTCCATAGATATAGTAAATGTGATAAGTTAATCTCATATATATTCCAAAATATTTTTCGCTGAAAATTATCTTGATTATTATTCAGAACTGTAACACATTCATATGGAACGCGCAAGATGCATGACAAAGAGAATTTTCTTATGCAGACAAAGGCAAACGGACCCAAGAAGAGAGAGAGAGAGAGAGAGAGAGAGAGAGAGAGAGAGAGAGAGAGAGAGAGAGAGAGAGAGGTCGTCAAAAAGCAAGTGGAACTGTCCCACTTTTTTCTCTTCCACCTTACATCATTTTCTATCTTTCCATTGCTTGCTTTACAATAGTATCCCCAACTCATTTAGCTAGTAAACTGGCTCTATTCTGTGGCATCAGTAAAGAAAAACATCTCAATAATTTCCATTCTACACGTGATCTTATCTTTTTCTTTTTCTCTCTCTCTCTCCCTTATAATTTCGTGCCTGATCTCAAAGCTGACGTCAAGTTACCCGTGTTGGCCTTCATACTACAAAATTCCAATTTTTTTCACACTGATACTGTTCGTCGTCATTGCACACGCTAATGCGTAATGAATCTTTTTCTTCAGCGTGAGCGTGGGGGCAGAGACGGCCTTTTTCTTTTATGCAGAGACGGCAGGAACGGGAATGGCTGCAATAATAATAATAATAATAATAATAATAATAATAATAATAATAATAATAATAATAATAATATCTCGTTAACTACATCCACTTATAAGGAGAAACTTCTGGTTATTATTTTTACATTAAGCCAGTGCTCCTTAAAAAACGTGGTTCCAAACAAAAGGACAAAACATTCAATACCATATCCATGACTTAACTGCTGAACTAAGGATGAACACATTGGCCGGAAAACTTCCGCATTAACTGCTTTATACAATGAGGAGATTGCTTATATAGCCTTCTATTTATGCTAAACTTTTTACTACTATTTCTACATATTCCCAGATTCCTCTCCTTATTAATTGTTCTTACGACACACGCATACTACACAAGCATGTTTCTTGCGCCACACTTATACTACAAAAGCATTTTTTGTCATTCATATTCAACATACACACTTCACTTCTATAAAGGAGAGCAGACTCAACAATCCCTTCACACAATCTTACCACAGACATTATTATTATTTTTTTTTTTGCTTACATTCTGCTACCTGCTATTCTGTGACCCATCTTGTTTCTCATCTGACCCTCAGTGGTTATAAATCCTAAATACCTATACGAAATAACTACGCACATGCTTCCATCAGCCTCTTTAATCATCGATATTTCCATCCAGTTGTTCTCCAAACCCGCATAACTTTACTCTTGCTCAAAATCCCTCTCAACTTTCTCCTCTTCCTAAACATTTTCAAAGTATTTCACTACTTTCTGCAGTTTCTCTTCACTATCCCAATCAGCACAGTACCATTTGTATACATCAACCCTTCCAAATTCAAGACCCCATTCATGACTTATTTACAAACCAGTCACTCTCCTGTCATGTTCTAACGTAGTTTGTTTCCATCAAACGAATTCTTAATTGCCTTCAGCAACTGATTTTCTTTACTATAGATCCTCATCACCCTCCACATCATTCATTTATCATTTCTATCATAGTCTTTTTGAAGGTTCATGTATGCTATATACTGCCTTTTCCCTATACTTTCAGCCTTCTTAAAAATTTCATAACCACCACTGGATACGCACAGACAATTCTTGCCTAAAATCACATTATTCCACCTCTACAAAGAATTCTGATATCTGTCTTAATTTAAGTCGCCTTCCCCGACATAATAGGTAATGCACAATTGCCTCAATCAACTTATCCTTCATAAAATAGTCATGTCACACAGTTAAAACTAACAGATATAGCGGAGGTAGTAAGCTGAAATTGTATGCGAAGGCAGAGGAACGCCTTGTAAAGGGTTATGAACCCCTTGTGAAAAGAAATGCCCATTAAATAATGGATGAGCCTCTAAGTTCAGCCTATTCGATGACGATTGCTTTCAAAGTGGTAATAAACTGCGTAACTTGGATATTAATGCCTAGGATGCGCCAGTGGATAAATGGCAGCTGAAAGTCTTCTCTTGATGAAATGGCACTATATATTATATACATTATAAAGATAGCATTAGGTAGTTCTAAGAAGAAAAACTTTTCAGCAGAAAATGCAGCTGAAAAGCGTAAACCTTTGACATATATACTGTATATACAATGTATGTGTGTGTATGTTTGGTTTACGAATACATTAGAGTGCGTTTCGCGGAATTACAAGGACAGAGGTACCTGAAAAACTTAGTAATCCATGCAAGAAGACAAATTAATAACAACAAATAATCAAAATAAACACAAAATCACATGAATGTATTGTTCATTTTATTTCATCTATTGTCGAACTGGCTTGTAGTGGTGATATTCACAATCTCAGCTGGTGGTCTAGTTTACAATAAAGGTATCTAAAATGTGAAGAATTTCCCACAGTGGCTGGTGTTGAACCATTTTGAGTTACATGTCCCATCCATTGGATCTAGTTTAGTTACGACTTGAGATAGACATAGATATATATATATATATATATATATATATATATATATATATATATATATATGTTATAACGTATTATACCTTTCTTTGCTCTTGCCATATATATATATCTCTGGCTATGCCCAGAACTGATATGCTCTAAGCAGTATATTATTAGTATTGTATCCTTTTCCTAGTACTAAATTGCTTGGAAAATCATAAGTCACTACTGATAAAAACTCCTACATCTTGATAGGAACTATGTTTATACTGCCAGGTAGGTTACAAGGAATCATACCGACTGATACTTCCCGTAATGTTATGAAACGAGAGAGAGGTGTCTGGGAGGGTGGTTAACATCAGGATGCATTCCAAAAGTGGTGGAGTATGACCTGCAAAAAGGGTTCACCCAATTACAAAGTATGACATAAACTTCTACAAATGACATCCACACAGTGGTACATTATCTACTGCTAAAGAACCGGGGAATGAGATATTCTTCACCATACATATAATAACGACCCCAAAATATGGTACATGAGAGAGAGAGAGAGAGAGAGAGAGAGAGAGAGAGAGAGAGAGAGAGAGAGAGAGAGACCCATACATTTAAACATTCTGGAATACAGCATAACTTGAGTAAAAGAGCGGATTGTCACACCATTTATACCAGGCAGAGACCCTCAAATTAACATAATACAAGAGAGAGAGAGAAACTGGTGTATTCTCTAGTATAAAAGAACTTGTGAAAGAGAGAGTGGCCTAGTCAAACCTTATGTATAACACAGACTACTCGAAATATCATGATACATAAGAGAGGCGAGATAGAGAGAGATAATAATACTCCATCTAGTTCAAAGACCCGGGAGCATGAAGGGGGTTATGAAACTATACGTATAATAAAGAATCCAAAATATTATGATGCATCAGAGAGAGAGGAGGGGGGGGGAGGAGTTCCCCATTCATTGATACATTCTCATGTACTAAAGAGCTGGGGACAGGGAAAAGGCACGTCAAACCATACGTATAAAACGAACCCCCGAAATATCATGATACACTTGAGAGAGAGAGAGAGAGAGAGAGAGAGAGAGAGAGAGAGAGAGAGAGAGAGAGAGAGAGAGAGTCTAGACAATATTGATCATCTCCTCCTCACCTTTACACTGCTGAAGGCTGAAAGAAAACGGACGTTCCAACTTCATCCAAACCGCCACCTACTTACTACAACTCCTCCAAGCTCATCACCACCATCACCATTACCATCATCACCACCATTATCACTTCCCTCTTTTATTCGCAAATGTTCATTGTCCGACGTGTCATTTCACTACCATTTTCACAATTCTCTCTCACCGTCTCGAATATGAGAATGAAAATATGTACTAGTCAAAAAGATGTTTGGAAACCACAAGGCAATGTAACAATATTAACAATAGTAATTTACAGATACATAAAAATAGCATGCAAAATTTCATCAGCAATGCCACCATAAAAGGTATGCACAACAATCAGGGTTCCAAGTACATGATAAATTCGGCATTGCATATTAGGCAAAAAATGTTGAGGAAAGCCTCTCAAGACAGCCCCCCGGGGGGGCGGGGGGGAGTCCAGGAATATTGTTCTTTACGAAACAAAACACTCGAGTCCATGAAAACCATGACTTATGTTCCTTGTCGAGTGGAGTAATTGGCTAATTAATTCACGTAAACTAGCGTCGCGACAAATACGGTCATCGAAGTAGACGAGACGGATAAATACTGACCCTTTCTATTTTTCATTGCATTACTTATTTTATTTTATTTAATTGTTTTTTTTTTTTGTTTCGACACAAATTACCATACGAAAAACTTTCACTATTTTTGTATCATATTCAATGCAGCAAATGTTCTATAAAGCTGTTAGCCCCTTCAGTTAATATGTTATGTATTTCATACATGTGAAATTATTACATAAAGGCTATTCTTGTCCTGCTGACATGATTATATACAGTATAACATTATCGCTAGCAACTTTTAAAGAAATAAGAATTTCAGTTGTCCATATTACAGAGCCACACTTCTTTGCTATCCTCTTGTCACTTAAGGAAGTTCGCTACTAATTTTAATGATATATAAACCAGAAAAGGGCCAATGATTAAGAAAATGCCAGTTAAATATCTTTAGCATGATCAGCCATGGAATAATATTAAATGTTTGCTTCTCTGACACTGATCTGCACAGGTACACTACAGTGGCTTCATATGCTGAGTACTCCTGACACTAACTGTGATATGTAACGGCAATGTTTTGACTTCAACTTGCATAATGTTCCACTGAGGAAGCTATTTTGCCGTTCTCTTGGAAACTAGCACCAGATTATTCCAGCTTTTTTTATAGAACAAAAAATAACTAGCATCAGGCTGGTCTAACTACGCATCAAAATCGAACTTGCTGGTCTGTCTTCTTCCCAAACTTGGTCTAATTTTTTATTAAATAATAGCATCTTTCTTTCTGACTCCCAATCAAATATTCGCATCATGCTGGTCTGTCTCTAAAAACTAGCACCCTGCTGATGTGAGTTCTTATCAATAAACTTGCATCAAGCTTGTCTGAATCCTTATAAAAAACTCACAATGCAAGTTCCCAACCATGTAGTTGGATCGTTGGAACTTCATAAGTTAAAACTAAGATAAATGTGTTTTTATTGAGAAGGATTTCAAGAGCCTCGTTTCGTCGTTTTAAATGTTTTATTTCATTAAGTTTTTCGTTATATCTCTTATATAGTTTATCACTTACGCTTCTATTTTTTTCCGCAGAATGCCACAAGCCCTTGAGCGTGTGGCCTTCTGTTTTTCCAACCAGGTTTGCAGCTTGGATAATAATAATAATAATAATAATAATAATAATAATAATAATAATAATAATAATAATAATGACGATATGATTAAATGTTGCAATTAAGCGCCGTGTTCCTAAAAACAATTCTAATCTAAATCCTTTCTAGCTACCAATACCATGTTTCATAAAACACCAGCTTCGACACTTCCTAAAAACCAATCTAGGAATGCTTACACACTGCTGATTTCCTTCCAAAAAATTTACATGGTCAATAAAGAGAAATCGTGAGGCACTTCCAAAAAGGGTGGCAAAACAATAATCTCTTCTAATTTTAGCACAATGCTGTACAGTTCAAATATGATGCTACTTGCTTTTCTTTTAACCAAGTGTAGGAACATGAAATTTATTATGCACGGATCAAAAAAATCGAAAAGAGCAGTGCTAAGAAGGTAACAATAACGTTAGGCATCTACAATACTAAGGACAACACAATTCTGAATATAATTCCAAACAAATGAAAGAAAAGAACGTACATTTTCTAGAATATATTGAGGAAACGTTAAAACTGGCGTGAACGCAAGGCACATAACATTACCTCAGTTAAAGAAACAGCCAGAAAGGATGTGGGAAAAAAGGAACCAAAGAATTTTAAGTTAGCTTTAAAAGGAAAGGGAGGGTCACTGGTGCTATACTGAGCATAAAGGATGACTATAAAACTGGGAAACAGTTACATTAGATTCATTAGCTTAACCATACACGATTCTGACCATCGCATGAGAAACTAATTAAATGATATTAAATATGTGAAGTGAATATTGCCAACCTTTAATGAGTATCATTTAAGTCGATTTAGTTAAGAGCTAATGTTTTCCTTTTTCTTTATGTCATAACAGATTTTAGACACCCTGATAAAAATGATTATTCTACCTTACATTATCGCACCCGCCATAAGCGTGTGTTCAAGCCTTCACAGGCAATTTTGCTTACATGCTTAGGATTCGTTTTTCGTGGCATGTATTCTGATAATATGGTTGTTAAAGTTGACTAGTGACACGAAGACCAAGGTCAAAACATGTTACAGCACACAAATATAGATTAAGAGAAAGCTGCGATCACGTTCAACTATAACCAAATACACTGGTTAATGATGAAGACACCGAGACGGGCATTCTAGTGAGGTTATCCCTTGATAATTTTCTTCTTTGCGGTACTTTGCAATTTTCAACAACACGTGTTTGAGTGATTTCTATATACATGCAAATATACATACGCATATATGTGTGTGTATGTATAGCCGCATAGCAGGAACACTATCCTTCATTAACCGTTATTGATTTTATCGAAAAAAAGCCTCCGGGGACTCTTGTCATTGCAATATGATTTAAATTCGTTTCTCCTTTCTCGACACTGCCCACATTAATAAAACAAGTGAAAAATGCGCCGTAGTTTCTTCGGAGCAATCGAGTTTTCTGTACAGCGCATAATGCTGTGCGAAACTCTCAGCCACGGCCCATGAAACTCTCAGCCGCGGGCTATGAAGCTCTCAGCCACGGCCCGGTGATGGCCCGTGTTGTTGGCACCTACAGTGGTGGCAGACGCACGATCAAAGCTAACCTTAACCTTAAATAAAATAAAAACTGCTGAGGCTAGACGGTTGCAATTTGGTATGTTTGATGATTGGAGGGTGAATGATCAACATAACAATTTGCAGCCCTCTAACCTCATTAGTTTTTAAAATCTGCGGGCGGAGAGATAAAGTACTGACGGACCGACAAAGCCATCTCAATAATTTTTTTTTACAGAGAACTAAAAACATAAATCACTCCATACCAGCTCATATGCTGCTCCTAAGAAATAGGGCGTGTCCCTGAGCGGTTAGTCACGCAGTTATAAAGTGCGTTAATGAAATTTCAAGCTGAACTTAAAATTTTGCATTAAAAGTTGTTATTGTCAAATCCTAAATTCCTTGATGATCTTATATAACGGCTTTTTTAAAGTTTTAACTTTTCCTGGTGATCCCCTTTACACAGCTCAGTATTTATTTCGTGTTAGATTCATCGGTACATCTACTACAACGCTCCTACTATTTCTGTTACAGGTAATAATAATAACAGACTAAACACCTTTTTAAACGGTAACAGAAATTCTATAATGAGAATAAATCCACTGATAACGAAAGGCATGAATAAGAACACGAACAAAGACTCATTACATTTCTCCACGTGTTTGTCTTAGCTTCTCTCCCAAGTTTTATGTCTCGTTCTTGGCTTCCCTTCAGCATGTCGCAGATTAAAGGATCATTGCTATTCCGTGACCCCAGCTATTAACCTCGACACAAGTCCCATCCATTCTGTAGAAGTCCTTTAGAGTTCGGTCGGGGAATAAATATCTGGACCGATTGGAATCTTGGGGGTTTTATAATGCCACTGAGCGACGTAAGACTTGTCTGGGGTCATTTTCTCTTCTTTACAGGCATTTGTAGACACTTGTTGGCCTCTAGTCCGGTTAAAGGAAGAGGTCTCAGCGTCGACATGTGTCTCTCGGTGGTTCGGTCCACATCAGGCCTCTTATTTCCAGTAACGCTTAATTGTGACTATGAGCAAGGGACTGTGTAAACATAAGGCTAGCTTAATCTACACCGATTACCACCGCCGTCGATCAATGAAGTTCAGCAACATTGAGCCTGGTCAGTAAAGAAGTGCTCGTGGAAGAGATCCACGGACGTACTGAACGTACCCCAAGCACTGAGCCCACGTGGCTGGTTGCAATCTAATAATGTAGTGATTACATTTAGCACAGATATATTTGTGCCAGTCAACGAAAGGCACAACATATAATGTAAACATACAAAACCTACGACAAACTACAAAAATAAAACTAAAAAACGAGTAATTGAGGAGACCGGTTACCAACAATGTGATCAAATGTATCCTGGAAAGAAGTTAATTAACCCTGTCTTATAAATAGATGTTATAAACACACACACATATATATATATACATATATACATATATATATATATATATATATATATATATATATAT
The DNA here is from genome assembly GCF_040412425.1 of Macrobrachium rosenbergii. Lineage (NCBI taxonomy): Eukaryota > Metazoa > Arthropoda > Malacostraca > Decapoda > Palaemonidae > Macrobrachium > Macrobrachium rosenbergii. Next base: position 9,237,977 of record NC_089753.1, on the reverse strand, counting down.
ATATATATATATATATATATATATATATATATATATATATATAATATATATATATATATAAAGCACGGACCTGTTAGAAATGTATGTGCAGGTACTACCAGAAGGAAAAATGCCTGAAAACTTAATTTTTAAGTTGTAAATATTTTGTAACTGCATAGCCTAATATAATATAGTATACTAACGCATGCATATGGTAGGAGCATACCCTATTTAATCACATATTCCTCCCAATGAAGCCTCAAAACGGACAAGGGAAGGACATAGTTGCTGGGGAAACAAAGGATAGAAGTTGAAGTAAGTAAGAAAATATCGTTAGCTCATTTTCCATCTCGGTCATGTCATTATTCAACATATGCACACGTTCATATGGAACAGGGTCTTCAACTTGCTAGGTAAGCAGAATAAAATATCCAGGTACAAAGACGAGAAAATGTAAAAAAGATCAGGGCAAAATGACAGGTAAAAACTTCAGTATAGGAAGAGCAACATGACATTAAAAAGCATAAACAGCACTTGAGACATTCAAGAAAAGTTAGGGTAATAGTAGACAGCATTTTCAACAATGAATAGTTTAAGCAAAATTACGATTTGATTCCACAGACACAGGTAGGATAAGAGACGCAGAAAACGCAGAGTAACATACACATTTCCTATATTAATATCAACAGTAGTAGCAACTGAATCGGTAATTTATACAAGTTATTGACGCTGACATACAAATTCACTCTCTGACAGAGCAATGCCCAAACCAACTGCAGTAATTAGGTCTAACCGACGATAAGCCTTAAATCAGTATCCGGATCTTCCGAAAGAAAAATTGATAAAATAATAGCAGCCTATAAAATTTAAATATAATTTTCATCATTGTTCTCTTAAGATTATAGTAATCTTGCGTGCACCTTACACAGAAAAACGCAATAAAAAGTAAAAATCTATTCCAAAATTCATGAGTAACGAACCCCAGCACTGTTTCGAGTCCATTCAAAACAAACATGTCACAAAACAAAAGCTCTGAGAAAATCGGTAGCACAGTTCATGTAGATCTCAACACCCGGAGCTAAATTTTCATCTCCTCCCAGTGGAAGTAGCTTATGCATGTTTTACTGCAAAATACCCGCACCGCACCAATGCAAACAAAACTTACTTTTATGAAGAAATAATACAGAGTAAAAGACAAAACAAAACAGCAGGTGATGCATCCATGGGAACAGCAAGCAACACATGCAAACGACGCCAAATGACGTTATTTCAACTTCAACCTTGACACAAGACGACGCCCAACTCGAGAAAATAATTATCCCTCAGCCTTACGTGCTAGAAGGCTCAGTTTCGAATTCCAGGAAGGGACAGAGCGATATGGGCACAATCTGTTACAAACTACTATACCTCTAATGGCTTACGTAGTGAATTACGTACCTCGTAATTAGCAGACTGCAGTGGGTCGTAACTCAGGGGAAGAAAGACATAGGACTAGAAGTCCTTAACTTTCAGGATTATGAGATGTGCAGGCGTGGTGGTACTGCTAAAACCTTTCGCGCATAAAAGTTCAACTGCGCAGGATACAAATATTTTTGTAGTAGTTCAATACGGAATCAGTTTTAAGAGTGATAACATTACTGTTCTTCCAGATCTTGATACTTTTGTCTGAGTTTTAATTTTTTTTTTTTTAGCAGGCACAGATAATTTAGACTATAAAAAATAAACATAATCAGTTTTATACAGTAATTTAGATTTTATACATAGTTTCTAGTTTAATAATTATTGTCATGAGGTTGATAACATCCCAAGCCATTTTGAGATGGTTCTGGGTAAACTGGTAAAAATACGAATTCAAAGGTGTTGAAGGAGAATAAAGATGGGCATACTGTAAACATAAATACAGAGGATTGCGGATCTAAGCCTTTTGGATTTTTAATAATCGTAACTCTTATGTTAAGGTGACGAAATCTCAGTATATAGCGTCCATTCAATCTGACAATAACGGGAGGATAAAATCTGTAGGCAGCAGTGGTGTGAATAAGGGGGTTAAGCTGCAATTTACTGATCAGGATACTGCCTTTATTTAGATATTTTCATGGAATTCCAAAATGCCAATAGTAGCTAGGTCTAACACACTTAGACTTAATCTATTTGGTTCGGTGCTGAATTAATCGACACTACTTCAAACCCTGACTCAAAGTACAGTTATATATAATCTGGATATTGTCTCTCTTTATCTCCCTCTGAATCTGATTCTTTAAATCTTACCCAACTTACGGATGAAAACATCTTCAATCATCCCTGACCCCTTTCATAAATTCTGTAAATTAACCAAGATCTGTGTTAGTCCATTGTCCTTGAATTTGAAGGTTCATTCTATCAGCGAAAGGCGGGAGTTTCGTTGGGTTCCTCGCTTTCCCTGTATTATCTGACTTGCTTGACTTTTTTTTTTTTTTTTTAAACACTACGTCGAAACATAACCTAATGAAATTACCAGAAGTCTGGGTCAAGAATTTAGATATTATCACGTAACAACACAGTAAGGAAGCTTTTAATAAATTCTTAAAACTTAACAGCTTCTTACCATCTTTAAGGTTTACGTTCAAGAAGGGAGCTGAAGAAAACTACGTTTCAATGACTTGGTAGTATATAAAAAATGTAACTGACATTTATCTTAAATTTTCAGTGTTTGCAGAAAGAACGCGAATACGAACTATCACCAGCATTCATTTTTACCCTTATCATGACAGGTGTCTTAAAGCCAATGTTTCAACAATCAACTAATCTATCTTTTCGGGCACACTGGCAATGCGAACCTAATTTTAACGATGATAAAAATGTTTTTTCATACAAAGCTTTTGAAAACTTTGTTTTCCTAGAAATCTTATAACGGAATGTCTTACCAAAGCAGAAAAAATGTAGTTTCAAGATGACACTTTCTCTTTTTGTAACAATAATCTAGGAAACTTAGCTTACAATGTAAAGTAAAACGCTGGGAAATTAATATTTCATTCAAGTACAACATAGTATTGTAAATGAAGTTTGTTAGGAATAACACGCTATGTAAATAAGAAGACTCGGGTGTACCCAGGGTAAGTCTTGGATAAGATCTGTATCGGCTCTGGGAAGAAATTTGTAAAAAAGAAAGGATTAAGAATTTGAATAAGATATGTGCCAAGTTTTGTTCTGCCTCTCAACTCCTTTCTTGCTTGCATGGCTACGTCAACCAATAATTAATGAGCAATCCAAACATCATATATTTATTTACTGATGAATTCAACCTATACGACCATGTTGCACAACTGAGAAAAAATGCCGAACCACATCAACAACCATATCTAAATGAATTCAAAAACTGTTTTTATTTTGGGACTCTTTACTCATACACACACACAAATATATATATTTTCATGATGTTGCCTCGTAATATGTATATCACCCCATAGTTTTGATATATTTACTCTTCTATTTACCATGTATTATGTGTAATGATAATGATTGTTGAAATATAGTATGTAGTGTAGTGGTCAGATCTCAAAAGAGTTAGTGATTTAGTTAACAGTATAATTCAGAATTAATAATATCTTTCCTGATAGGTGCGTAGTACCAGGAGAGAGGAAGATTCGAGTTTTGTACCAAATGTGTCATCTGTCATCAGTTCAGATAAGAGAGCGTGTTGTTTTGGGTTAACCGCTGACAGGTTAGGATAACAATTGATGACTCATTCTGAAATCAACTTGGGTTTTTCGTTTTGCTTTTAAAAACATGCCAGTCATAATTAGTCAGTAGAAATCTGTTTGATCATGTAAGATTTCTGTAAAAGCTTCGTCCCATACGAGAAGAAGACGAATAATTTAGAAATGTTACATACATGGCTCTGATCACGTATGCACTTTTGAGAACAAGTATTGCACTGGAGCACATGTCCTGATCGATTGTGTCATGTTTTGTAAGATTGCAGTTCAAAACGTATTGCTTTCTTCTAGAACTTTCCTTGTATCTAGTTCCCAAAATGCATTAATGATGTCACTTCAGTGTTCATTTATTGACCACCAGTGAATAGCATTCATTGTGTGCATAAGGCAAAGTGATAAACATGTTTTGTTCCTTAAGTTTTGCTGAAGTGAATTAAGTAAGACCAGGGATACAGTTAAAGTTGTTGATGGAGTGATGCCCTTTAATTCTAGTATATTTCTTGTTTAATACTTGATACCTCACAATTCTTTTGATAAACTTAGTTTGATTTTTAACATGATTAATGAGTTTTTAAGGGATCACTGTTACCTTTAGAATACTCAGTCGTAATTCTTATTGTTATGAGAGTTCAGGTATCTGGCTGAAGTGAGGTATATTTTTGAAATCTGTGATTAGTTGTGTAACAACCAGGTACTTGTACACATCGTGACAATATATATATATATATATATATATATATATATATATATATATATATATATATATATATATATAGAGAGAGAGAGAGAGAGAGAGAGAGAGAGAGAGAGAGAGAGAGAGAGAGAGAGAGAGAGAGAGAGGAGGGAGGTTTACGAAAAGACAACGCCAAAACAGACAATGGAGATGCATTAATGATCTATGAAGAGGATAAGGGACCGTATAAAAATTATATGCAAAGGAAAAAGTAAATAGGTCGTGACACTGATTTCAGCAATGAAATGATATGCTGATAACAATAATTATGTGTGCAAACATGAAACACCTGTAAGAAAGTAGATATTACCAAAACTTGGGTCTCATCTTCGGTGAAACAATTACAGGTGAAAATGCCAATGAGAGGTATTACAACTTCAAATTCTCCCTTGTTCTCACGTAAGTACGGAAGTCATGAATCTTGACTCTTTTTTGGGAGAAATATTCTGGTCACTGCAAATACGTATTTTACACTAACATAGACACACAACCACACACACACACACACACTTGAAGAAAGCATAACAGACAAAAAATCTTTATAACTTCTTAATCAGAGGGAAAAGCGTGAGTCCTGCAAATGCGTACTTAGCATACCGACGCACATAAGGAAAAACAGAAATTTGTGAGTCGCTTCTCTCCTCCCCCCGCCCCCACCCCGCCCTTATTTTTTTTTTTAGAAAACATTCTAATACTTCAAACTGCGAACTTGACACCAACCCACCCACCCAAACACAAACACTCAGGCACACTTACACAAAAACACTAACAGATCACACGCGTAACGGGACGTCAACATAACTACTACAGTGGCTGCAAGTGAGTGTGAATACATGCACATCCGTCTATTTATTTCCCATCAATTTGGGTCGTCCACCGAAACCCTGAGCAGCGCTAATCTTCCTTGGGGTCTGAGTGGGATGGAGACCGGGGCAGGCTGGGTGGCAGCGGTGTGGGATTTTAATCTGTTCCATTTAAATTGGATAAACTGGATCAAATTCGATAACCCCGGCCAAAATAGAATAGTGGGAGCTGCTAGATACGTGAAAATTATATAACAGGAGCGGTGCTTGAATTGGCCAGGGGGCCGTGGCATAATTTAGTTACTTTTAATGCCATTATCATCGGAGCAGTTGCCGCTTTTTATTTTCTTTCGCTCCTCCGCTCTCTTTACCTTAATTCGCGTACCGCTGTCAGAGGTTTCAGGATTGGTGCCGTCACAAGGTTTTCTGCATGGAAACTTTGTGAAGGGTTTATGAAAGCATGGGGAGAGAGAGAGAGAGAGAGAGAGAGAGAGAGAGAGAGAGAGAGAGAGAGAGAGAGAGAGATTCCTACGCATTCTCTCTGTAATTTCACCCTTTACTGTTATGATTTATGACCCCACGGTGAACATAATCCCCATAAATATAGCTTGGTTTCGGAGCCTAACTTTGAGTTACAATTAAAAAAGGGACCTTCCTTAGTAAAGATGAAGTCCTATGTTCTCATGAGATTATTTATGTGGACAAAATGCATATTCTATTGAGATAACCTCAATGGTATTATATCTTGTAATAATTTTACTTGACACATCTCATAACATCCACCACAAACTGAGTTAACACATACAGGCATGCATACATAAATATCATTCACACAAACAAACAACTTTCATCTACGACCTCCTCAACGCTACCACTGTTTCTAGTAATGCATTATCTTAGTAAGTCTCATGCGTTCCGGTAGAAAATATGTTAACCCATAAATTCTGACATCAGTATAAATATGTGCATCCATATATTCCATCCCGTTATATTTACTCACGCTGCTATGTATCTATTTCAAGAATATATACACATACACGGGTACATACAGGAACACATTTAAATACATAACTATTCTCCATTACAGCTGCATAATGATACAGCAAGGGCGGGCTAAGTGCCTAAGGTCAGCGACCCCAAAAGTCAACAAAGTAGGTTACGCCACCTAAACAATGAATCGATCCTCCTGGCCTCAAGATCAGCGGATCGGATCTACTACGGCTGGGCTCCGAACAATCCTTAAACCCCTCGGTGACCGCTATGTCCTCAAATGGCTGCCAAGGCTTTCTCGGACGATCAAATGAACCCTCTCAATTTTCCATCATTTTGTCCGCTGCTGATCTCAACGGGGCCTCGTTAATCTTTCTTCTGGAAATCACAAGGTTATTTACAGTATTCCATTCTGACAGTAAAATTTCTTTTCCATATTCAATTTATGTGTGACTGGGGTTTCTTTCCCTACCCAAGATGCCTATCAACTTTTAATACGTGACTTTCTCTACGTGACTTTCTCTACCATTCAAAATATTCCTTTCTAAATACAATCCATACTTTCAGCTTTTTATACGGGTATCCCTGATAATCAGAGGGTACTTTCATCAATCAACTACATGTTTCATGGCTCGACCTTTAAGAAGTTACAGGTGTCAATAATCACGTATCTATGCGATTTTCATTTCCAAAGCCACGGCTTCCTCCTACTAACCCACGTTCCTATCAAATTTCAATTCTCTGGCGGTCAAACGATTTCTTTCAAGGAATAGTCTATAGCATATAGTTTCCATATAGCATGGTTACGTGTTAAAACAGAACGAAGTAGAAAATTTGTAAAAATAATCAACAACAATAAATAATGCACAAGAAAAATGAGCATGTCAGTAATATGGCGGATTTGGAATTACAACATGAAGGTTTCCACTGTGGTGTTCAAGCATCATAAAAAAACTTAATCAAATTCAAAACAAAACAAAAATTCTATTGGATACAGTAAAAATTAGATGGTAAATATTACTAATCCAAGAAGGCGTTCGAACAATTAAATGAAAAAAATACCATCAGTCATATAAACATATACACGACTTTCACTCAACAAATGAGGGCTTCTATTTAAATTCAAGGTATAACAATAACGCAGAGAGAGAGAGAGAGAGAGAGAGAGAGAGAGAGAGAGAGAGAGAGAGAGAGAGTACAAAAATCATTAGGTACAAGACTACCAAAGTTCAGTAACCCCAAACTATGGATACACTTTCAAACAAATTGTACCATTTGCAGACACTGAAGTAAAAAGTAAATGTAAAGAAGTAAATGTCGCGTGCATACAGGAAAAACCTGCAGTTATATATAATTTCATTACTGACGTATTCATGAATTAATGCATTTGTTTACGTTGATGTTGCCTGAGTTGGGGTTATTCGCACATCCTTTCACTGTCACTTTACGATGAGACCCACTACAATACATAAATCCACCCACACGAATGAATCATTGTTGGTAGCCAATGAACTATTAATGATGTGGTAACGATGTCAGTGTGATTTTAGGTGGCCATGAGTACATTTTTCTAAAAATAAGTTTGCGTAACAATATTGTGTTTTTAAACGATCAAAATTGAATAATACTCCGTTATTACTAAAGAGCACACCCAACAAAGGAAACACGCAAGCCACTACGTAACAATATCCTGCCTAAACTGTACACTAGAGTTGACAGTAAGCACGCACACATTCAGTATCTGCACTTAAACGTGTCTGAGCTTCAGGTCTAACAATATTCCACGCTCGCGGCGGCGGCAGCAACTGGTTATTGTTGAAGATTGAAGATTGCTGCCCTGTGTAGCGATAAGGGATAGGGACAACAATGCGTATCTAAGAAAATGCTTCATAGGTGGAGGGGGGCCATGCTCATCTCACGCCAAGAGCACTTGCTGCTCGCTGGACTCGAACAATGTTTGCTTGTTGCCCAGAAAGAATCTCAGTGGCGCTGAGTCTGAGCGGTACATGGAAGGGTGACAGAGACATACCAGATGCCACCGATATTAATGTTTCTTGAAATTATGAATATATCCATAACTTTGAGAGGAAGGGTAACACCTTCCGAAGCCGCCCTTACCATGGCCTATTTCCTGAAAAATCCATTGCACTTCTGTTGACTTAAGCACTAAACTTTAACTGGTAGTCGACTGTGATGCGTCTCAGCTAAGGTGCATAAAGACATGAGGACCGCAACTGCATACCGTGTAATATGCGGTCATCCTAATTTTCAACCCTTCCTAACAGAATAGCAGCTGAAAGTATGCTGAATGCACTGAAAGATTGAAAAAATATAACACTTTGTTTTCTAACCAGAAAGAAATTTTCAATACTAATTATTTCATGATGATTGAAAGGTGTTTTCGATTATGTGCCGACAAAACAGTTTAAAAGGAGAGGGCTCTCGATTATGTGGGTGCCCTCTGAGGGTCAAGATTGATGACTTGGTGATCCCGTTGAATCACTACTAAAAGAAAAAAACAAATAATAATAATAATGTACTTTATTTCAGCTCATGACACTATACAGATTCAGGACACAGATACAACGAAGACACATACAAACACATTTGCAGGAGAAAATAATAATTATAGCACACAAAGAACTACCACGCTCGGACAAGTGTAGAAGACGAAATGCCCCTTCTTAAATACTATTTTTTGAAAGTATTTTTATAATAATAAATTTTAAAAAAATCTTCCCAAGAGTGGACCTTCTGTCCCCTGAGTAATAATAATAATAATAATAATAATAATAATAATAATAATAATAATAATAATAATAATAATAATAATGAACCCTCCTACAATTAAAACAAACCGATTAAACACCCTAGACCCCACATTATTATAAGCAATATCCACAAAGAGAAAAATTGATCGTCGTGCTGACGTCAATATCATTTCCCGTAAAGCCCTAACGACGCGACCCAAGAGACTGCACAAAGGCCACTAAGTTCGTTCTCACATGGAAACCGGGAAGGTGGCCAAGACGTCCTAATATGGGCACTAACAAGTGGCGTTTTGTCGAGGTAATTAAGAACAAAATATTCACAGTGATTATGACCACACAAGGGCAGTTAACTCACAGGACCTTGTAGCAACCAGTAATTTACAACACGGTCTTATTTGGACCCAATGATGGTTTTTTTTCCGAGGACTGCATTTCTGGGAAGCGATCTGATATTATGCAAAAAGATTTAACCGCCGTCGTTTTCCGGCTATTAGGAAAGAACGTAGAAAATGGAATATTCAAGATGAAAATAGGATTTATCCTGAATACCACAATACTAAACTGCAGACCGAACTTTTATGACGAAAAGGAAAAAAATGAGAGCCAAGGGAAGCACCTCTAAAATGAAGACTGATAGAACTTCTACAATGCGCGATGACAGGCTCCCTTTTCAAAATCAAAATGAAATAGTTATGAGAGAGAGAGAGAGAGAGAGAGAGAGAGAGAGAGAGAGAGAGAGAGAGAGAGAATGCAGATGAATCTCATGATGCTGGATGCTGCTGTTAAATCTTCATTTTCCGGGAAAACCCCGCAAAAGAGCACATCAAAGACAGCCTCAAAGAGTCTTTGCAGAAATAATTAAAAGAGAGCAGCGATGTACAAAAGTAAGTTTTACGAACCGTGGTCAAAGCAAACTTAGGAACGTTTCTTCGTTTGTGTGGGCGTTTTTAGTCGTCTCAGATGCGTATTAATTGCGACTTTTTTTTAACCTTGTGCGAAAGAATTCCTCTGCAGCAAAATAATATCCTGGTCAAATAAGCACCTCTACACAAGCCGATTGAAGATCTTCATTTCTGTGCTGTAAGCATTCATCAGATTTCTCTCATTCCGCTCTTGCTCACCTGGGGTTTGCTTGTGAGCCTTTAAGAAATCAGAAATGATCGAATTATTGTGTACAAACAATACTTGATATGAAGAAAAAATAATAGTGAAAATTTATCTTATTTTATAGTACCTACTTTTTACAGAGGAAAAGTTCAGAAATAATCTAACTCTAGAGTCAATGCTTCAAGGAAAAAAATTCAAAACATTATGTAACTTACACTATTAAGATTCTGTACACAAACAAAAAGTTAGAAATAATCAAATCCTGTAATATATAATGCTGACAGATAAAACTGATCAAATGATCTGTTTATAATGCGAATATTTATATAAATAAGAAAAACTAAGAAATGATTTAATCCTATTGTAAATATTTTTATACAGAAAAATTATGACAATATCTAATTTCAAACTGTAAAAGATTTGTGTGAAAAAAGAGGATTATAAGATGAGCATACGAAATGTTTGCAAATACAGAAGTAGGCGTGTGAATATTTCTGTATCGTACGTGTACCATTAACTGAAATTATACACGTCAGCCACACTTGCAAAGACACAGCATCACAAACACGTGTGGTACAAGATTGTCTTGACGAGTTCAAAACGAGCACAAAGAGTATTACACTTGTGCCTGCAGTACCCTTAACGATAAAGGAACACTTGTACTGTCATATGTTCAGAAAATTAAAAACAAAAATAATGAAAAAATTACAGACATTAAATAAAAAGAAAACGTTCGTTCTTCTCATTACGTTCACTGGCTGATTACATGATAAAAATGATTCTTGAACAATGTTACATATCTCTCTCTCTCTCTCTCTCTCTCTCTCTCTCGATGATACAAAATAAGTATTCCTCTAACAATTTATATTTAGTTAAATATTTAGATATTGTTTATTGTGAAAAGAAATTTGATACACATTGTGCTCTCTCTCTCTCTCTCTCTCTCTCTCTCTCTCTCTCTCTCTCTCTGACTGAATATGAAATAATAATGCTCCCAGATAGGTAAAAAGTAGTTCATGGTCATTGTTCTTCTTCTATTTGTAATTGAACAAGAAAATTAAAATGTTTTCTACAGGTTCAAAATAGTTAAAAACTAATGTTTCTCTCCAAGTTCCTTATCAGTTGAAAAAAGTTCATAATCAATGCTCTCTCTCTCTCTCTCTCTCTCTCTCTCTCTCTCTCTCTCTCTCTCTCTCTCTCTCTCTCTATGGCTAGCTGTAAAATATGAAAATGTTTCCCACCGGTTAACAAATAGTTCATAATTAATATTTTCTCTCGCTGAGTGAATACAAAAGCAAAAATGTTTCCTACCAATTAAAAGAATGGTTCGTTATTTATCTTTTTTCAGTGACTGAATACGATACTAAAATGTTCACTACCAGTTAGAAAATTGCTTATAATAAAATGTTCCCTTTTTTGCTACGAAATAGCTTTCAAGTAATGTTCTTTCTGTTTCTTTAGCTGAGACTGAATAAAACTGAAATAATTTCTACCGGTTAATAAAGTAGGTCATAATTGTACCGAGACTCTTTCTGATTAAATACAAAGTTAAAATGTACTCTACCAACAGAAAAAAACAGCTCTTCATGCTTTTCCTCACTCTATCTCTCTTCTTGATTACATATTCAAAAAATTCTCTGCAGTTTGAAAGTGACTCACGCAAGTCCCTCACTCAGTCTCCCTCAGTATCCCCACTTCCCTCTACGTAACAACCTACCAGCATCTTATCGCGCCTAAGATACAGAAAGGCGCACTGGTGCAAGAGTGTAACTAAATGCCCCATCTCCACATCTTTTTTCCTCGTTTCTCGAGTTCGTCTCCATTTTCCAGTAATGACCATATGGAATGACTCACTGCATCTGGGACCAATTTTCACATCTTACTACATTGATGGGTTTCATCAATGTTTCAATCCCTCATACACACACACACACACACACACACACACATATATATATATATAAGCATATATATATATATATATATATATATATATATATATATATATATATATATATATATATATATATATATATATATATATATATATATATAATATACACATACATATACACACATATAAATGTCTGTGTGTTTGTGTATTTTATACACGCGACCCAACTTACATTGGACTCGCACACAGGTAAAAGTGATAAAAAATAAGTTCGATGTGATAAGAAAAAACGTAAGCACCATCAACCCACCGTTGCTCTGAATAACAATCAGCTTTACATCACACTTTTGTATCCAAGTACAGTAACTTAACGTATTCTTCAATACAAAGTGAGGCAATTTTGTCCCTTTTTGAGTTTAATTGTTTAGCTAATAGCTAAAATCAACTACCGATTAAAGTAAATTGCTAAAATAATAGGAGCTGATGATACCGCATAACAAGACTTCATGGCACGAACAATGAAAATAAATCACACCTAAAAAGTCTGAAAATAATATTTTAGAAATCACGCTGACTTTATGTAACACTATGTTAAGAGTTGAAATTTCCTCTAGATCTGAGCTTGATTCAACAACTTGTTACAGAACCTTAGCTTATTAACATGACCACAAATTAAACAACTGCAATGACAAGAGACCGAACGCAAGAAAACAAATGATCCATGACTGAAGCCCAATTAGCCTATAGCCTAAACGGTATGGGTGGTTTCCTTGCAAGTTCTCACTCTCTAATTATTTGTCATCACACAACAGGTAACGTGCCAGTCACTACTGCATGATGGTAAAGATGCTTCGCTGCATGCCAGACTTGTAAGTAATTCTTCGTCGTACTCGACCTGAATAGCAAACGGTTTTTCCTCCCTCACTCCCTCGACTCCTTTGCATTCTACTGACCAACCCTACATCCCGACTCCACGTTCGCCTGTCCTTACCATTACATGTTATTCATTGTATCATACGGGAATCCTTCATATCCCGCTGAAACCACTTCATCTACACAATTATAACTCCCACGGTTCATGTTGGTTGGATTTAGATTTAGCCAGCCTTGTGCTGGCACGGGCTCTTGCTATTCAGCAGCCCGTAATCATGTTGGTTGCTCGACATCTACCAAGTCTTCCCTATTCTGTACTGTCAGATCTGCGAACTTCACATCACGGTAACCATTACAGCGTCTCCTCAACGTGCTAATGCACTTTAACTTCATGTCATAATGGCTCCTTTGCATGTTACATCTCTGCATTCCATTTGTTACTCTGAATCCAACCAACTGACACCATATTCAATGAACAACTCATCCCAATGACACTTCTTTACAAGACAGGGAATCCCTTCTATTACAGCATTACAATCAAGACTCAATACATCCACAGGCTCTTGCACTAGACAGAAAATTACTTCGATTTTAAGTGGCCTTGAATTAATCTGACTTCTGCATCCTCCATTGATTCTGATTCTGGACGGTAAATGGCTTGGCCGCCAAATCTGCTTCTGTATCAAACTTCTCCAAAGACTATAGCCAGTAATGCCTCCACTTATTTACACTGGGACAACTAGTCCTCCACTTTGAGATGAGTGAATTTACTGAAATATTTTTGCCAAAATCTACCCATGGGAGCCTACGGAGAATTAATAACCTGTTTTGATTATCTACACTAACTTCAAACGGACTTGCATTTTCTCATGAAATGTAAAAAGTCAGATCAGACAGCAAAGCATTCCTCTACTGTCACTGAACATCAAAACGCTGGTAGTAGACTGCAAAAAGCTATAATTTTACAGGTATTACGACTTACATACACCAGTCACCTACAACTAATAATGATCATGCAAGCCTTGTTACTCACCTGTGTAATTTTGCAGCATGATCTTCAGCTTCAGATACCAAAGAACTAGTGGCAGTATTTTGGAAAAAGTCTCATTGGCAATGGTGTTGAAACTATTCAACTTCCTGATTTTGAAAATATACGAGTATATGTAAATCCTTCTTAGTACAGAAATAAGTTCCTCTCCTATTAATCAAGATCATAAGTGACACCACCTTAAGTAGTACAAGACAACCACTGACCTTAAAACATTGCAAGTTTTGAAAGCATTAAAAAATATTTTCATTTTTGGAGTTCTTTCACCTTCCAGTGACAATGCAATCTGATCAGGTTCTCTCGTCTCTCGTCTAATCCAACTACAAGTGACTCTTAAATCCTAAAGTTGAAGTTTTCACTCTTATTCATGTCTAAAACGTTTTAAGTGGCCAAACAGAATTTTGTCTTCATTTTTACGAAATGAAGCTTATTATGCAAACACAAACTAACAAAATGAGGTTTCAATCTTCGAAACTTGGTTATCCTGTTGTGTCACCTGAAGCATTTTACCCCAACCAAAGTACACATTGTACCTCAGGTGAGAATATACCCACGATTTTAGAACCTCTGCCTAACGTTTCAAAATTAATTCTGCATCGTGCCAGATTGTAGACGACCCTACCGCCACCCACTGGTACCTGATTGCTAAAGATTTTTTCAATATCCATTGTTACCGAACCTTTGACTAAATCGTTCTTATATTACTATGACAGTGAGCTGCATCAGGACCCTCGTGGCATCAGAATTCATAAGATTCGTTCAAATAGGATACAACTGTAATCACACCCAGTTCTTACCAAGCTGGAAATGAAGTCGCAATCGCACTTCATATTTAACTGGGTATGACTCAGCCCTAGACACTTTTTACCGTAATAACTAAGACCTACTCATGTTCAAGTCAATTCACACGCACCTGACAGATTATACCGATTAGTTCTTACAGTCTGAATCACTAGGCCTCAACCTCTGGATATCATAGTCCCTCTGAGGAGGTAAATATTTTATTTAGAATTTGTGACTGAACTCACAGATTTTTCTTTATTCAAAAGTGCCAAAATGGAGTTCTAAATGAACAAAAACAAAATTGGAAAGTGAAAATCTCACTTCAATCCTAACCCACTCCAAAACGTTACTTCTTCCTCGGATTTCATATTGGTCCATTTCAGCAATTTACTGGCATTCGCATTGACTCATCAGTAGCAAACTTTCCTTAGTTGACATTCGTAAGAGCAAAACATTAAATCTTCATATATATATCTACACACACACACACACACACACACATATTATATATATATATATATATATATATATATATATATATATATATATATATATATATATATATATATATATATATTTTGCATACAGTATATATAAATATGTGTGTTTGCTCCATGCACACATTTGACAGATGATATATTAAAGACGGCCAACCATGAAAGGGATTAAACGCATTCCGCATAAGAAAGATTTTGCTGAGAAAGAAAGTGGTGGAGGAGGGATGTAGAGAGAGAGAGAGAGAGAGTGAAAAAAATTGCAGACCCCACAATGTTGTTTATCAGCATTATGAAGAAAGGAAATCTTGTGGTATAAAGCTGCCCGTCAAAATCTCGAGAACGGATAAAATGACAGAATGACTGGTTTCTTTACACCGGTCCCTTAACAACTTTAAAGAATGACAATCGGTAAGGCCTAATAAATACCAAAATTATCAAGATTAACGGGAGGGAAAGACAGCAACAAGTCCCACCTATTACTATAAGTTCTTAAGCATCGCTTATAACCAAATCAACAGGCCTTTTAAAAATGGCTTCGCCAATGCTGACTGATCAGGCTGCTTATCTCGCGTTTTCTGTCTACCCTTGGTCAGCACTTCCTGAATTACAATGACAGTCTCAAGGACAAGTAGAGCGGCGAGGACGACGCCTGGAGGATTGGAGGCTGACCTTCACTTGAACTTGCTTACCTCTCGCTCTCTCTCTCCCTCCCTCCCTCTCTCTCTCTCTCTCTCTCTCTCTCTCTCTCTCTCTCTGCTCCCAGGTGACGATAACCCCCACCCCAGCCAATCACCCCCTCCCCTCCCGCTACCCATAACCCATGCGGAGAACTTTTGAGTTCAGTCTAGTTCACCATAACGCCGGATCGATTTCCTTATTTTCTTCCTTTCCTTGTTTCGCATATTTTATTAAGATTGAAATTCTGTCATTTAATATTAACTCTCGACATTTCTCAATGTCTGGTCCACCATAACACCAGCTAGATTTTCTTTATTTTTCGGTTACAGCGCTGCTCTTAAGTCGATTTTTTAAATACTCTATAAACAAAACAAAATAACCTACATACTCACTGTCCGATATTATATTGAATAAAACCAGTCCTAACATTACTTCATGAGAAACTTCAGCTTTCCCTATTTCAGAGCAAATGCAACAAATATTGACGAGTTCAGACTGAATAAGCGTTTTGAGTTATTATTTCGATCAAGAAATCACCAAGGATTTGAAGATTTTCTGCGTCGATAATTATTAACGTTATAAAGTCAGTTTAGAGAATCGAAACAATCAACAAGTCAGTTAATGAGTATCTCGGCTTCCATCATTCTAGGACATTTGTAAGTCATGTACGTATGACCGCTACAATGAGAACTGTATCCATAAGTGAAAGTGACAGATCATTTATGGGGTATGTGACAAAGCATGCGTTCACTTGTGTGCGTGTCTGTGTGTGTGTGTGTGAGAGAGTGTGTGTGTGCGCGCGTGTGTGTGTGTGTGTGTGTGCAGGCTAATATCATCTGATTATGAGTGATCAAGGATGCGCTGTATGTGTGCCCGCAAATACTTCTACGCTTATCCATGGCCAGCCATCTGAATGCGGCGATACTGAATGCACTTTATTGCAGCCGAGAATGTGCATGTAACGCACTCATGTCACTCCATCTGAACGTTGGTAATCATGCATACTGTATTAAGTGACTGTATATGCGTAAATGTGTGCATGGTACGTAATCAGAATGTGTGTGATAATGTATATTCTTAAGGTATGCGTCGCCGGGAAAGCGTATTGGGTGAGACAACAAATACTTGTACGAAAAAGAACATTCTACCAACTACTGTGCATGTAAGTGGCCATGCATATTTACATGTGTGAATGCGAAAGTGTTTTTGTAAGACATACCATCTGTAAGAAAGCCACCATACAAACGCTGCACACGTAACTCCAAATGTGCATATGGTCGCAAATATTGTACAGTAAGTGTACCAGTGACATATCAACTGAATTTAGGTAATCATGCATGTACTGTGTGTGAGACGGCAATGTTTAATGGGTGGCTGTAAAAGGGTGTCTATAAAAGACGTACCATGTGCATGTCGCACTCGAAACTTTATATTTGAACTGGGTGACGAAGCATGCGCTGCATGTGGGGCTGTAAATGTGTACAGCTAAACAAAACACACCATCTGAATGTGATGATCAAGCTTGTATTGAATGTGCAACCACTTATGGGGTAATGTGCACCCATTCCACCACATCACCCGTCGCGCTGACACCCACTAAGTGACAGGTCCTAACCAGCGTAAGCACGAGAAACCTTTCCAATCGCAATTACATCCTCGAAGAACCCCCCTCCTCTCTTTCTCTCTCTCTCTCTCTCTCGTTAATACAGCATCCTACAAAAGCAGAGACGTCTCTCCATGAGAGATGAGTCCGATAACATTCTCCTGACGCCCGGCTACTGACGTGCTCTCCTCCCAAAACCTCACCCACGCTGCCAAAAGAGATTTGGGGATTCGAAGCAAGTATGTCCAGTCCCAAGGTGAAGTGAAATATCGTATAACAGGCGGCTTGGAGGTGACAACAGAGTAAGAGTTCTCGTAATATTTACACTATATCAATACTAAGGAAAGAGACGTAAGGCCCATTTCCTTTAAAACTGGTTGTACATCTGGTGCTTTAGGCAGAGAATTAGGTAAATGGTAGTTAGGAGACAAGTGTGTCGCAGCCTCACCCCAAGGCAAATAATAACGAACCTGATACCAATGTCGCAATAATAATAATACTAACCTTGCTCTCAAACAGATATTGTCGGAATAATAATAATAATAATAATAATAATAATAATAATAATAATAATAATAATAATAATAATAATAATAACCTTGCTCTCGTTTCTAGAGAAATAAACTGAGATTCCTACTTGCATATCTATTCTTCATTTGCATTTCTGGTGAGGTGGTATCTATTTATTCAACTTGAACAGGGGCAGAAGTAATAAGGCAAATTCGCGTTTGTTTCCGATTCCTTGGGAAGGCTCATGTTGCTGAAAAAAACCCTAAGTTAATAAGAAAAAATTTTTAGTAAAACTTCACCTCTTTCAAGAGCGAAACGTGTGCGTGTGTGTGTGTGTGTGTGTGTGAGAGAGAGAGAGAGAGAGAGAGAGAGAGAGAGAGAGAGAGAGAGAGAGAATATCTATAATAATGAGGATTATCGTCACAAAATATAGCAATCTCAGACTTCATTAAAATATGGAAAATGTAAAAATTGTTAACAATCTAGAAATGTACGATTGTGGACGCTTCCCATTCCACTTATCTCTATTCATCTTAACTCTTACACATTCCTCTCATTTACTACTCAATTATTGCGGCGTTGACTGAAAACCAAAACGTGCATTTATATCATCTTGTGTGTTCTCGGGGCTTTCTCACATGGTGCTAAGATATGATCTCTCTTCCTCGAAATACTTAACACTTCTCTCGTGGGCATCTCTGATTATACCTCGAGAACGTAAAAGAAGCCTTCGTTTCTTTCTAAACTGAATATCTCTCTCTCTCTCTCTCTCTCTCTCTCTCTCTCTCTCTCTCCGTGTGTAGTTTGAAATGAAAAAGATTATTTCCGTAAAAGCAACACTTGCCTTCTTGAAGTCTTCCTGTTTTCAATTTCTTTCTGCAGCCCATAAGCGACCTATAACAGTCGATTAACAAGCAGGTACCACCGTCAATAGAGTCCTACTGAATTTCAAAGAAAACGCATTTTTCTTACTTTGGTTTAGGGACCGAAGGCAGGTCTACTTGTATGTTAAATGCGTGTGCTACTCACCACTTGTGCTACGAGGAAGGAGAGAGAGAGAGAGAGAGAGAGAGAGAGAGAGAGAGAGAGAGAGAGAGAGAGAGAGAGAGTTCTCTTTCATTTCAAGGAGAGTAAGCACGAAAGTCAGAAACATCTTGAGCATACGTTTAAGCCTCCCTTCAACACAAGCCAACATGACAACATAGAAATATGTTCGAAAACAATGTTACAGACTAACTCACCAAGGGAATAAACACATGTAACACCGAACACTATTACGTATTATCAGTGCACTTCCCATCCCCAACACTACACAGTTTACAAGTTTGGAAGTTCAACGTGAGAATCAATAAAACATCTGCGACACTCTTCTTTTAGTTGACGAATCATAGAAACCCTCAATGCAAATAACTTACACATAGTCGTTTCATGCATATACACAGACGGCTCAGTAGCAAAACCACTCTACGGAAGGATTCCTCGCTATTTCGCCTTTTGTATTCAAAATTGGATTCGCGTCTTCAATCCAGCGATTCCTGCGCATGTGTCTTCCACTTCCTTGAAAAACTTGCGCAACATGCACCTTTTATGCCAACCTAAGGTCCTCCAGTCTCTCCACGTGAACTAGCCAATCAAAATCTAGGCTAGCCATTTCATTACACTGTATCACCAATTTTCACTGCTTTCACTCTTCCTCAGTCGGTATTTACTAAAAATTCTCAATACTTCATTCACACGCGCACACATTATATATATATATATATATATATATATATATATATATATATATATATATATATATATATATATATATATATATATATATATATATATATATATATATATATATATATCTGGGTGAACTGTCAAGGTTACCAATTTGTAGCTGCATAAGATAATCAACAATCGCTCGTGCCTGGGGATAGGGAGAGCATTTTACGTCCTGTTTCTATGCCAGATAAAAATTATACGGCAAGCAGCTGAAATACTGAGTGCCATGATGGTGCAATACATATTATGCAACATGAAATGTCCTGTTTATTAAACGAAAGGAAAGGATGCTTTCACATCGTGGGCTTTCCGTGCATTCACACACTCTCTCTCTCTCTCTCTCTCTCTCTTGGAAACAAACTTAAATAACCTGAATAACCTTTAACTCCAGAAAGAGACAGAAGGAGGGTGGAACTTTGACGTAACATGAGTTAGTTTGTTTGTTTGTTTGTGTATCTGTCTATGGTTGAGCGAAGTAACCAGAAGTGCAGCAACACCACAGCTTGTCCGTTGACCCGACTTTGACGTTATCACGGCAAAAGTCTGCCTCTGCTTCATCAGCGTCGCCGCCGTCCGTGTCTTCCAGCCCTCTTACAAGTCCAGATAAAATTGGGAAAGAACGAACCACAGCGGAACGATGTGGTGAAGTCAGCAGTTCGTGAACCAAAATCTTAGCCTCAACAAAACATTCCCATCCTATCACAGCACGCGCTAATCAATCCTCGCAAGCTAACTGGCCAACGATTCATGACGTCTTACAGCTTCCACCAATGGACGCGTAACAGGGTTTCAGTGACGTCACCACTAAGCCGTTCCGTCTCGTTTTAATTCCCGCGGACGAGATGGACCCGTTTATTGGAAGTTTCAACCATGACGTCGCACAATCCTTCGCTGACTATTGGTTACTTTTTCTATGACGTCACTTAATGCGCGAGTGAAACATTCCCTTCACGTTTGTACACATAGCATGACAGGAATGACGAGCTTGTGAATGGTGTACAAAGAAGATGAAGGATAAATCACAAGTTCATTTTTCATTTCCATACAAGAGGAATAATTCTTTCAATAATAGTAAAAATAATAAATTTCCGTGGAGTTCAAAAGCCAAGCTGATTTCAGATACCGTTCCCACAACACAACACAACACATGCCCATTTACTTGAGCTTCTTGTATAAAGGATGGTGGTAATGTGTGAAGGTCGGGGTCCGGCGGCTGCGGCCAGACAGAAAAGTCCTACAAGCTGTGTGAGGTCCCTAAGCAGAAATGCTAAGTGTCCGGCACCACTTATATTATTAGTGTAGACTTAAATCACCAATACTGTTATAATCTATATGAACTGAAGTTTAATGAGAGCCTGTTCTGATT
The DNA here is from genome assembly GCF_040412425.1 of Macrobrachium rosenbergii. Taxonomy (NCBI): domain Eukaryota; kingdom Metazoa; phylum Arthropoda; class Malacostraca; order Decapoda; family Palaemonidae; genus Macrobrachium; species Macrobrachium rosenbergii. The sequence goes on along the minus strand of NC_089753.1, from coordinate 9,216,877 downwards.
CAGTCATTAGAACATCGTAACCATTATAGGCTTTCATTCTCACTTTAATGCTTAATAATATCCACAATTTCCAGAAGTTGCAAAACAAGCTAAAAGAACAATAACTTGCCAAGTTTCCCCAAAAATTTTTAGACCATCAGTAGTTAGAAACGCAGTCAAACAATCAGACAAACTTTCAATTCTAAATGAAAGTATCATATGAGAGAGAGAGAGAGAGAGAGAGAGAGAGAGAGAGAGAGAGAGAGAGA
>NC_089753.1:9171629-9211629 GCF_040412425.1 Macrobrachium rosenbergii | reverse complement strand
AATTACCCTTTTTCTCCTCATGCTTTTCTTTTGTAAATACAATTCCTTAATTTAACCAAAGTGTTTACGTAACATTCCCTCATGAAGTAGAGCCTTCCGCTCCTAAAAATCATCCCTTTTTCTTGTTTTTTACGATTTCCCTTTATATAAGTCAGAACTCCAAGGCCAAATAAATAAAGTTTCCGTTGCCGGCCTGTAAAAATCTGTAAAAATCACATAAACCCAGGGAAATTCATAAAAATGGCGATCTTGCCAGGATCTTGCATTTTTCCCGCAATTGTTGCTTTGTGCATTTGCAACTCAGCAAATCAGCGATTAGCAAAGCTAAGCTGGGTGTGAGACAAATTCCGAACCTGTTACCGGGAGCACAGACCAAGAGAGTTCCACGTAAGTAATGTGTTTATCCTAGCAAATTTTTTTTTTTTTTACAATCGTGACTGTTCCTAGGAATTAGGAATAGGGACGCATGTATTCACTGAGAAGAGAACCGCCGTATTAGATTTGTTAATGCATGCCTTTCAGGATAGCTAGTTAGGAAATAACCAGTGCTAACCATTCTTTGCTTCAAGGAATAGTGCAAATTCCTCTATGTTAAAATCTTTGCCATATTTTTTTGCTTCGAGGAATAGTGCGAAACAAATTCCTCTGTGTTAAATTTTACATCTCATTTCAGAATAGCGAGATTATTTAGGCGCAGACGAACTCCCCCGTGGGATAAGATCAGCTTGCATTGCTGAAATACTCTCTCTCAGTTTAGCTAAAACTCGAATTAGGTGTTAAGAAAGCAAAATTTGAACTCTACTGCTAGGGAAAATTACGAGGTTATTTTTAATGTTATCCTCTCATCCCGGGAAATTCCCCGGGGTCCCAGACGGTCTATAAATAGACGGGTTCATTCACACAGAGTCTAAAAATAACTCCAGTGAGCATCAGACGACCTTCACCCCCGCTTCCCTGCGTGTCTACCCTTTTTTTTTTTTTTCATTCATTCCCGAGTAGTTTGTTGTTTTAGAATTGTCCCTACTCAGGCCCCTCTCAGCAAAAATAAAATTCTTTGGGGGTTTCCACCCATCAGTAACTTCCAAGTCCTACGGGTCAAACCCCATTTTTAAGTCTTACAAGACTCCATCAAATTCTACATCGCTTGAGGCGAGAATTTCTAATTCCTACGGGTAATCCAAAATCCAAGTCCTTTTGAGACCTTATATTCATGTTTTCACACAGATCCAAGTCCTTACGGGACTGATCATTCCAGTTCATTAGAACAAACCCTTGATTTCCCGCTACAGCCGGCCAAGTCCGAGTGTGACATGAAATCCAGTTACGTCTTCCGAGACGCATATTAAAATTCTTTCACCATGAACAACTACGTCTTACTCAGACATATTAAATTTTAACAAAGTCTCCTCAGACTTACTGATCGATTGTCTTATTCAGACAGATCCATTCTCATTCAGTCTGAACAATTGAGGTGTTTCAGATTCCTGCAATTGAGTCTTTTCAGATAACCTGAGTCTTCTCAGACATATTTGATTCGCTAGAGGGTCCAGTCCATATAACCATTATTTCAAGATGGCTACTGCCAGAGCCCAACAAAATGAGGACTTCAAATTCTACATGTCCGCTGGAAAGGACATGGGACTATCAGGGCAAGCTCTGAGAGAATGGGTTCAAGAGAGAGTGGACGATGCCAAGGCAGAAAGAGAAGCCGAGAGGCAAGAGAGGGAGATAGAACGGCAAGAGAGGGAGAAGGAGAGAATCGCCCAGGAGAAAAGAGAGGAGATAGAATGGCAAGAAAGAGAGAAAGAGAGAATCGCCCAGGAGAAAAGAGAGGAGATAGAACGGCAAGAGAGAGAGAATCACCCAGGAGAAACGAGAGGAGTTAGAACGGCAAGAGAAAGAGAAAGAAAGAATCGCCCAGGAGAAAAGAGAGGAGTTAGAAAGGCAAGAGAGAGAGAAAGAGAGAATCGCCCAGGAGAAGAGAGAGGAGAAGGATAGAGAGGAGCGAGAGTGACAGCGCACCCATGACCTCCAGATGTTAGAACGACAGAACGCTACTCCCGCTACTACAGCGGGAATGAGTGCCCTCAGCCAAGCTCACTTGTTCATGCCAAAATGGACAGAGGCCGAACCTGAAGTATGGATTGAGAGGGCCGAAAGAGTCCTGGAGTGCTACACCCTCTCCCCCGCGGAACTCTCCCTTGTTCTCATTAAATTCCTTTGGGCGGGAAAGGCCCTCGTTGCCTACCACACCCTTTCGGCAGAGGATAGGGGAAACTGGGAAGCCGTACGCCAAGCAGTTACCAAGGCGTATGAGATTACCCCCAAGCGGCGGAGGAGGCGTTGGAGAGAGCAGCCAAGAGAAGCAGGCCAGACTTGGTTTGATTGGGCATACCATTCTGAGCGGGCATTAGCAAAATGGCTCGAGTCTGAAGGAGCCACTAGCGTAGCCGAAGTACTCGAGAAATTTAAATTTGAGCATTTCCTGCACTACGCCCCTCCTGCCCTGGCCACTCATGTAATAGAAAAAGCCCCTGCAACGCTCACCGAGTGTTGCCGGATAGCAGACATGGGGAGACTCACCACCCTCAGGAAGAATCCATGGGGCAGAAGATAAATCCCCTGCCCCTCCTCGGAGGATCAAATCCCCCCAAGAATGGAAGCTCGGGCAAGCCCCTAACTTGCCATTATTGCAAAAAGGCGGGGATTCCCCTGATCAGTGCTGGAACAAGCAAACAGCGCCTCTTTCAACCGGAAAACCACCCAATACCTCGCCTGCGCCCTCCACAGGGGCAGTGCGAAGAGATTTCAGCCAAACCTTTTGCACAGCGTGCAAGGTTTATGGCCACTCTCCCTCATGGGCGAAATGCCCTAAAAATAATAAGTCCAATACTCCCGCCATCGCCTTGGCCGTCATGAATTCCAAGTCCTTGAGCCCTCCCGCCGAAGGTCCCATATGTGTGGCCCCTCCGCAAGACAGCTACCCCGCACGCCAAGTCAAGGCATTCGATGACTCTGGCGCGCAAATCTCCCTCATACAAAGGGACATAGTTCCCTATGGAGCTATCGTCAATAGATAAAAACTCGTCACGATCGAGGGAGTAAATCAATTTAAAATGATACCCCCTACGGTCCAATTGAGAGTCACAAGCCTTCATCAGTCAAAAATTTGCAATCTTGCAGTAGCAAGCCATCTTCCCGGAGGCTATGATGTCATCCTGGGATAGGACTTTCAGTTCCCACAGAAATCACAACAATCCAGGGGTCCATATTCCCCAACTCCTTCCTTGGGCGCGAGTAATCCTCCCCCGCTTCTTCCCCAGTCAAGACTGGCGGCCCCTGGGTACCATAAGGACGAGAAGTCCCTACCAGTGCCACCTGAGTACGATGTACAGTGGTCGCCTCAATCGATTCCCGATCCAATTCCAGTGCCCGGCCCTGACTCAGTGCCAGTGCCAGGGCCCCAATCAGATCTCCCTCCCGGAGATGCCAAATCCCTGCTAGTGCCACTTGCATGTACCGAGCAGTGTCAAGCTCTGTCCATCCTGACCGACGAGCACAAGAAACCACTAATAGTGCCTGACCCTGCCTTAGTGCCAGCGCCAGAACACGCCCACGATCTCCATTCAAGGGATCCAACTCAGGACCCCCTCTCTTCTCCTGGCCTGGCCCAGCTACCAGCGCCGGTAAGAGAGACGGTTCCTCTCGACCACAGTGGAAGTTCACCTAAAGGTGCGGCCTCGCAACCAGTGCGTGAGCTGGTCATTGATACCTGCGAGCCTCTCAAGGGCCCCCTGACCACCTCCTCTCTTTCTCAGTCTGTCGCAGACACAATCGCAAGGCAGGATTCTGCCATCACTCACTTGGCCGATGCACTCCAAGAGCTGCGACGGATCATGGTAGAACTAGCGAAGAAGAACCCTGTGTCAGCTGTCGCAGCAGCTGACACAGGTGGCACTCCATGACGCCCTCCGGCCTCGGGCCCTCCGATTCCCCGGCCAAGGACGTGTGTCCAAGTAGGAGAGGTTCACGGTGGACTTACCACGGGTGAGGGAAATTAGGGGTAGTCTACAAAGAGCTCTAGAGCTCTCCTGGCACCTGTGCCACCCCTTCATCTTTCGAAGGTCTTGGCACCTCTAATCCAGAAGAGGATGTGAAGACCCTCCACTATCTTCTTCTAGGCCTCTGGAACTTCTATCCCTTATCCTTCTGATGATCTTTTCTTTCAGCTTTTCTTAAATTATCACCACAAGAGGCAATTAAATATGGGATACCATTCCCCTCTAAATATATAAATAATTTTTGTTATAAAGCAGTAAGAATAACAGAGTGGGAAGTGGCATGCCCTTGCGCCCCTATCTTGGCACAGGGCATGCGTGTCAGTTCTTTCTGAAGGGGTCATGCCCTTCGGGTTCCCTTTTCCAGCCCTGGGGTTGAGAGAGAGTTCGGGCCGAAATTTATAGGTGAAGGACGATAAATTCCGGCATAACACAATAAATACTTCACTCTATTACCACTGGCTCTTCTGCCAACATCATTTACTCCTTTATTTATTTATTTATTTTTCTGTTCCTCTACTTTTAATGAATCGCAAGTCATAAACTCCTGCCCTTGTGATTTTTAATGCTACCTTCGTAAAATCCGAGAGACGTGTCCCACCTTTTAGTACGCGGTCACGCCCCTTACTTGCATCATCCTATTCATTTTTCCTTTTGTTATTTTTTTTTTTCTCTAAGAACTCTATTTTGGCCCAGACCCCTCGTCTTTTGTCTGCTTATCCCATCATAACACTGAGCGAGTATCTATTTATAGCCTATGCCCGAGTTATGGGCAGTGGACGCATAAAATTAGCATGGTTTAAAGTTAGCGAATTTAAACTCACGAATACTCTCGCTCGCCCACAGCTGTCAGAATCCCCCAGTGTAAGTTGTCGAATGTCCACTGTTGAGTTGGCGATCCTTTGAGCTGTTGGCTATGCATTGAGCAATGCAAATTGTGTATCGTCATTACAATATCTCGTAAAGGGGATGTCATTTACAAAATAAATGCTGTGTTATCATTTACACCGCCTCTTCAAGGCATACCAACCACATGCCTTGTTTATTTAGAATTAAGGAACTTAAATGTAAATTAATTCTTAAAATTTGTCACCTGCCTCAAAATTATCTTGTCCTCGTAATCTTAAAAGTAACGTATACCGTAAATTTGAAGAAATTAATGGGCCATGTTAAAGTAGTTTAATATCAATGTGTTGGAAGTATATAAAGCGAAGCTTCTTTCCATTTTTGTGTGGGAATAAAGTAAAGTAAAAGCTTTTCCATTTCTTGTTGGGAGAAGAGTAAAGTAAAGCAGCTGTGCTGACTTCTTGAATATCAACATACAAGCCCGAATAATGGCTTGTATGTTATCTTCTATGGGTAGCTATTATAATTTACGAGAAGTCGCTGCACAGCGCGCCTCCCCCCACAACCTAATTTGCCCTTGGTTTATTGAGAGTAGAATCATCGCTACATATCCAATCCTAGGGGACCTACATATCAAAACAATTAAAGTTATCAACATTTCGATCAGTCCCTCTCTTTACCTGAAACAGATATTGAGATGGAACGGTTAAAAAGGCAGAGATACAAGGCTGGGTGACACTCCCTTAAGCAGCTTAGCCCAGCTAAGCTGCTTAAAACAACCTTTCTACTGGCAGATTCAGCTGCTGAATTGTCTTTTTCCGCAGGATGCCTGAGAAGATGAGAAGATGCCAACAGATGGCTGGGACACCTGGCAAATGACACATCTTTTGCACACGGCCCCAATTATCGGCAAAAGTTTGCATGCAGCCACAACACACAGCTGAGGCCTCAAAAAGGAAGGACAGGAGATCTGAAAGGTAGTAGAAGTACGGTAGCAGTTGTAGTCGCTGGGCAGTCACGATGCAGTTGGGCCGTTTGCAGTTTGCAGTTAGCCATACACGCGGGCGAGTGATACAAGACGCTGAGAGTCATCCTCCACCCTTCCACCAGACCCCTGACATGAATCCAGTACTACCGTCATCCTCGAAAGGACCTACCCAGAAACCTGAGTACAATGTCAAGTGTGTGATTGTCCCTCACCATCCTTCTCCAGAGACCCGCTTCCCCTAAGGTAAAGTGCGAGTAAAGACTTTTCAGTCACGACGGTTTGCCCTTTAGAAAGTTATTGGGGTACCAGTATTCCACCTCTGTCCTTGTGCCAGTTTATCTAGTGCCATTTCCAATGTCCTGTGTTCAAGTGTAAAGTGGTCATTCATTCCTCAAGTCCTTGGCATCCTCAGTGCAGACTCGAGTCATATTCTGTGTTATATTTTCCTTTACTGGCGAGCAATGTGTAAATCTCTCTTGCAGAGGGACCTATTCGCGGTGGACTCATCTTGGACTGTGCCTTGCCCTTAGTCAAGACTCCAGTAGGAGGGTCTTCAGGCGTTGCAAGCCCTTTAACAATTCAATTACCCTTTTTCCCCTAATGCTTTTCTTTTGTAAATATAATTCCTTAATTTAACGAAAGTGTTCATGTAACATTCCCTCATGAAATAAAGCCTTCCACTCCTAAATATCATTCCTTTTTTTTTGTTTTTTACGATTTCCCTTTACGTAAGTCAGAACCCCAAGGCCAAATAAATAAAGTTTCCGTTGCCGGCCTCTAAATATCTGTAAAAATCACATAAACCCAGGGAAATTCATAAAAATACACACACACACACACACACACACACACACACATGCACACACACACACACACACATATATATATATATATATATATATATATATATATATATATATATATATATATATATATTCATAATGTGGACTTGTAATATGTAATATTTACTCTTTTCATTTATCATGTATTATGTGTAGTGATAATGACTGTTGGAATATCGCATGTGGTGATATCAGATCTCTAAAGACAGTGATTTAGAATTAATGCTTTAGTTAACTTAACAGCGTAATTTAGAATTAATAATACGATTTTAATAATGCACTATATGAGGAACACGTGCGTCCTAGCGAAGAGTATGTTTCACTTCAGCTGTCATCGCAAAAGATAACTTGACAGGTTGGGAATAACAATTGTTGATTCTGTTCTGAAACCAACTCTGGTTTTCCGTTTTGTTTTGGAAACATGCCAGTCATAATTAGCCAGTAGAAATCTGTTTCATCATGTTATATTTCTGTAAAAGCTTTGTCTCATACGAGAACAAGACGAAGGTTTTGTAATATTACATACATTGCTCTGGTCACGTATCCAATTTTGAGAGTAAGACCTCATGATCGATTGCATCATGTATTGTCCCAATTGCGTTCAAAACATTTTGTCAGAAGTGACATTACCTCCCTGCTTCTAGAATTTTTGTACCTCGCACCCAAAATGCCCTAATGACATCATATGACTGTCAAATTTCTACTGGAATCCAAAAATCAACTCATTCTTATTTGAGAGACCGTTAGCTGTGGTTCCCTCACTCCCTCCCTCTCTCTCTCTCTCTCTCTCTCTCTCTCTCTCTCTCTCTCTCTCTCTCTCTTCTTAAAAAGAGAGTAATTTTAACGTAATATACTGTGGTCAGTGGTATTACTATTATCTTTTAAGATCTGAATTTAATAAAATTACTTAATTTGTAATGGCACCTGATAAAAAGTGTGTTCTGTGAATCGAAGGATCCTGCATGTCCTGTGATTTTACAAAGGTTTACACAAGCTTGTGTAAGGTAAAGCAAACTTTACTCATTATTACCATGGTATAATAAGGTGTATTTGTGGGAATTTTTGCCTTAGTGAAATTATATTGATTAATCTTTTGTGTAATTTTGTGTGTTCTTGTGTTTGCAATCTCTTGATTTTTATTAGCATTTGAACATTTATTTACTTAGCATTTTAAGCATTTCTTAATAATATAACATTGCATACTTGATTTAATTTTCATTTATTAAGATTTTCATTTCAAATCTTGAGTAATTCTTGATAGTTTACATTTTTCTTGATTAATTTAATTTCTTGGTAAATTAAAGTTTTTGTGATTTAATTTTGTTTAATAATTTAATTCAAGAATTAATTAAATTTTTGTTGTTTTCAAGTAATAGTAAATTTTTCAGATTGTGAATTCTGATTATAAATTTTGAATTTAAAAATAAATTGCTGCATTTAGAATAAAAAAAAAGTGTTTAATTTATTTACCACCAGTGAATAGGATTAATTGTGTATAAGGCAAAGTGATAAATATGTTTTGTTCCTTTAGTTTTCCTAAAGTGAATTAAGACCAGGGAGACAGTTAAAAGTTGTTTGATGGAGTGATGTCCTTTTACTCTGGTATATTTCTTGTTTAACAGTGGATACCTCACACTAATCTTGATAAAGTTAGTTTGATTTTTCATGTGAATAATAAGCTTTTTAAGGGATCACTGTTACCTTTAGAGTACTCAGTCATAATTCTTTTGTTATGAAAATTCAGGTATCTGACTGAAGTGAAGTATATTTTTGAAATTTGTGATTAGTTGTGTAAACCAGTTACTTGGAATGCATCATGACAAAAGTTTTTGGTGCCCAGACCTGGAAACAAAACAAAATATCACTCTGGTTTATGGTTTATACTGGTGGTGTTAGGGATATATTTTGATAGGAGAGTGACCACATAGTTATTTTTGAAATGTATTGTGAACTATTCAGTTGAGTAATTTAGGGAAAATGGCTCTGTTCCATGTTCAGAGATTTTTAGCAGTTCCTTCCATCCAAGAGTTATCTGAATCCAACCTGACTAAGGCACAGTGGACTGCTTTAGCAGTGGCATGTGGGGGTAATGTGTCTAGTGGTATGAATAAGGCCCAAATCAGATGTATTGCAATCCAAGCATTGACGGACTCTGGTAAAATAGATGAAGAGTCAGGAGAGGCACAAGAGTTGTTGTATGCAGCTGAGGAAGAATTTATAAATAAGGAAGAGCAAAAGGAAGAGAAAAACGATGCAGAAGCAGAGCTCAGACGTATAGAAGCAGAAGAAAATTTGATTAAGCTGAAGATGCAAGCTGAAAAAGAGAAAATGCAGGCAGAAAGAGAAAGAGAAGACAGAGAGAAATGAGAAAGAAAAGAAAGAGAAGAAGAAAAAGCAGCAGAAGAAGAAAGAAAAAGAGCAAGAGAAGAAAGAGAAAGAGCAAGAGAGGAAAGAGAAAGAGCAAGGAAACAAGAAGATTATGAAAGAGAGATGAAATTAACAGAAGCCCGCTCCAAGTTACCTGTAACACCGTCTAACCCTACCCAAGGTAATTCAGACCCTGTATTTGATGTAGTAAGGGTGCAGAAGTTAATTCCAAAGTTTAGAGAAGTTCCAGATGAGTTTTTTGATCGCTCTGAAAAAGTGGCTTTAGGTATGGGATAGCCAGAAGATAAATGGTCAGTCTTGTTCCAGAAGATAAATGGTCAGTCTTGTTACAGAGTGTTCTCATTGGTAAAGGAAGAAGTGCCTATTTAGCCTTATCAGCTGATCAGTGTAAAGAGTACAAGGTACTCAAACACAATGTGCTGCAAGTTTACCAGATGACCCCTGAATATTACAATGAAAGATCCAGATCTTTGAGAAAGGAAGAAAAGCTGACTTTCTTGGATTATGCCTACAAAGTTAGATGATGTTTCAAATGATAGTTGGAGGCTGCTAAAGTTAAATCTATGGACGAACTTGAGGAGTTGGTGGTCCTACAGCAATATCTTAAAGGAATTCCTGAACACACAAGAGCCTCATTAAGAGAGAGAGCGGTTAAGAAACTTGGTAAAGCTGCTCCATTGAGTAAAGATTATAGTATAATTTGTAGGAAAAGAAATTATAATGTCAAGTACCAGAACGAACAACGCACAGGTTTTAGGTCTCATCCAAATTTCAGGAACATTACAACTGGGAATCCTTCTAGTGGCTATGCCAATACAAAGCCAGCAATTGAATGTTAAATCCTTATCATCCAGATTCTCAAGACAGATACAGAAGACTAATGTTGTCTGCTGCAAGTGTGGAAGAGTAGAACACTACAGTCGAGAATGTTATCAGACACAACAGCAAACCAAACCAGTTGGTCAAGTGGTTAAAGGTAACCAGGTGAAGCAAACTATGAAGAGCAGTGTGGGGAAGATTGAGACAGTTGGGAAGACTGAGACTAAACAAGCAGAGTGTTTAGTAACCAGTGGAAATGTAACTTCAAGCAGTGAGTGGCTGAGCAGTTTGGAGGCTTTTAAGCCATATATCTATGAAGGTATGCTGACAACTCAAGGAGGGAGTGTGCAGATACCAGTCAAGGTATTACAAGATACAGGGAGTAACCATAGTGTGGTAGTTCGTGGTGCTTACCCACAGCTGGAGAAGAATCTCACCGGAGATTCAGTTATTTTGAAGGGTATAAGAGAAGAGGTAACTCCTATATGCTGCTTGCACCTGTCCTGTGAATTGGTGTCAGGGAATGTTGATTTTGCTGTAAAGGACTCACTAGCTGTTGAAGGTGTACATGTTTTACTGGGTAATGAAGTTGGTGGTGTACCATTTGTTCCTTGTCCTATAGTGACAGACAAACCATTGAGGATTAGTCCTATGGTAGATTTGGAGAAGAAAAACCCCCACCTGTTTCCAAGTTGTGTAGCTACCAGGAGTATGAAGAGAACTACGCCTGCAAGTGAAGAAACTGAGGATTTACTTGTACCAGAAGGATCAAGTAAAAGATCTTTGAGCTTAGAAGAGCTGTTCCAGGAAAGTGAAGTTTCCCCTAGTGCTAGTAATGAAGAGATTTCCCAAGAAGAAGAGGATCCTGTTGTTACTGAAGGGGCTCAGAGTAGTCAAAGTGTTCCTGAAGATAGTAGTGAAACTACAGAAGCAGAGTTAGCAGATATGGAAAGTTCAGCCCTTGAAGTTGGTCAAGTGACTAGAGAGAAGCTAATGGAACTGCAGAAGAAGGATACAACATTGGCTGATTTGTTCTTCAGAGTTGTTGATCAAGAAGAAATGAGACAAACTCCTACCTGTTATTATCTAAAGGAAGGATTGCTAATGAGGAAGCATCGACCTGCAGATATAACAGGAAATGCTGAGTGGGGCGAATATCATCAAATTTTGATTCCATATCCATTGACGAAGCAAGTGGTAGCATTAACGCACAAGTCTGGACATATGGGAATCAGGAAGACTGTTGAGAAGATTATGAAGTATTTTTTCTGGCCTGGACTTCACGAGGATGTCAGCAGGTTTTGCAGAGTGTCACACATGCCAGATAGCTGGAAAACTGACTGAAAGTATTCAGAAAGCCCCCTACAACCCATAGAAGTTAGAGGAGAACCCTTTAGCAAAGTGATTATAGATGTAGTTAGGCCACTTCCGAAAACAATGAAGGGAAATGAATATTTGTTAACACTAATGTGTCCAGTGACAAGGTATCGTGAGGTGATTCCTGTAAGAAGTATAAGTGCAAAGGTAATTGCTGAGAAGTTGGTGGAGTTTTTCTCCAAGTTTGGAATACCAGAAATTGTGCAAAGTGACAGAGGAATGAACTTTACTTTAAAATTGTTCCAGGATATGATGAACTTGTTAGGAGTGAAACAACAGTTATCAACTGCTTATCATCCAGAGACTCAAGGAGCCTTGGAAGGGTTTCACCAGACTTTGAAAAGTATGTAAACCAAGTACTGTAATGAATCAGGAAGAGAACGGGATGCTGGTTTACCCCTGATGTTATTTGGAGTTAGGAATGCTTATCAAGAAAGTACGGGATGTTCACCAAATGAAATGATTTTTGGTCGAGACATGAGAGGTCCATTGAAGATTCGTGCAGAGAATTGGGAAGAAAATCAAGGGGAAATCCAAGGAGAATATGTGAAGAACTTGAGGAAAAGGTTAAAAGAAATAAGAAAATTCTCTTTAGAAAATCTGAAAATAAGTCAAGAGAAAATGAAAAGGAAACATGATGCTAAGACTAAGCTAAGAAATTTTAGTGTAGGACACCAAGTTCCAGTGTTCCTACCAGTGAAAAGATTTCCCCTTACCAATAAGTTTCAAGGTCCTTATAGGATAACAGAGAAGTTAAGTGATCGAACTTATGTGACTGAAACACCAAGAAGGAAGAAACGACAGAGAAAGATACATGTGAATCTTTTGAAACTTTACTTCTCAGAGACTAAAACTGAAGCAGTGTCAATAACACAGACAACTTCATCTACAGAGGACGATGATGGCTACGAATTGGGAGCTAAAAGCAAGATGAACAATTCTTCAATATTGGAAAATTTGGAGGATAAACTAAAACACCTGAGTGTTGAGCAAAGCAGTGAATTAAGCAGAGATAAAGATTGGAGAAGATGGAAACCTTTTAAACAGAGAGCATATCACTTATCACCTTTTCACAGAAGTTGAATATTTATTGCAGCATGGATTAGCAGGACCCAGTCCAAGTCATTACAGTTCTCCTTGTGTGTTAGTGAAGAAACCAGATGGCTTATTTAGGATGTGTACTGATTATAGGAAACTGAATTCCATCAGTGTGGCTGACAATTATCTGTTGCCTCTTATTGATCAATTACTTGATAATATTGGGCAAGCCAAATTTGTTTCCAAGATAGATTTGTTGAAAGGTTATCAAATTCCCTTAGATGAAGATGCTAAGTTGCTGTCAGTTTTCATTACTCCTTTTGCACTATATCAATACACTGTTTTGCCGTCTGGTCTGATGAATGCACCTGCAACATTCCAACGAGTGATGGATGAACTGCTAGGATCAATAGAAGGAGTAGGTGTTTACCTTGATGACACTGTGATTTATTCTAATACATGGGAAGAACATCTGAAGATTTTACGGAAAGTGTTCAAGAAACTACGGGAAGCAGTACTAACAATCAACTTGCAAAAAAGTGAATTTGGAAAGGCAACTGTTCAGTATCTAGGATTTGAAGTTGGAAAAGGCCTTCTCACCCCTGTTGATGCTAATGTAGAAGGTATCCGTAAGGCTAGCCCCCCTACTATGAGGAAACAGCTACAAAGATTTTTGGGCATGGCTGGATTTTATCGCCAATTCTGTCCAAATTTCTCAGCCGTAGTAGCTCCCTTAACTGACGTAACCAGTCCGAAGGCAAAGTTTATTTGGACTCCAGAATGTCACTTTGGACTCCAGAATGTCAAGAATCATTTGAGAAGGTTAAAGCCATTTTAACTTCCAGACCAGTGCTTCAAGCTCCAGACTTTAATAAAAAGTTTGTGATACAAGTTGATGCATCTGACTGTGGAATTAGAGCTGTTCCACTTCAAGAAGATGACAACAGAATATTCCACTCAGTGAGTTTCATGTCTTCAAAGTTGAAAAAACATCAGAAAACTTACTCAACAATCGAAAAAGAAACGTTAGCATTAATCACAGCACTGAAAAACTTTGAAGTCTATGTGAACTGACCTAGGAATGAAGAAATTTTAGTGTTGTCTGACCACAACCCTTTCTTATTCATCAAAAAGATGAAAAATAACAATCAGAGACTGACTAGGTGGTCTTTATGCCTGCAAACATATAATGTAAAAGTGAAACATATTTCAGGAAAAGATAATATTATAGTCGATTATTTATCACACTGTGAATCACTGGATTCAAACCCGGGATAACTAATCTTCTGGGGGGGAGGAATTTCATGATGTGACCTTGTAATATGTAATATTTACTCATTTCATTTATCATGTATTATGTGTAATGATAATGATTGTTGAAATATCATATGTAGTGATATCAGATCTCTAAAGACTTAGTGATTTAGAATTAATGCTTTAGTTAACAGTGTAATTTAGAATTAATAATACGATTTTAGTAACGTACTATATGAGGAACACATGCGTCCTAGCAAAGAGTATGTTTCACTTCAGCTGTCATCACATAAGATAACGTGTTGACAGGTTGGGGATAACAACTGCTGATTCTGTTCTGAAACCAACTCGGGTTTTCCGTTTTGTTTTGAAAACATGCCAGTCATAATTAGCCAGTAGAAATCTGTTTCATCATGTTAGATTTCTGTAAAAGCTTTGTCTCATACAAGAACAAGAAGAAGGTTTTGTAACGTTACATACATGGCTCTGGTCACGTATGCAATTTTGAGATTAAGACCTCATGATCGATTGCGTCATGTATTGTCCCGATTGCATTCAAAACGTTGTGCCAGAAGTGACGTCACCTCCCTGCTTCTAGAATTTTTGTATCTCGCACCCAAAATGCCCTAGTGACATCACATGACTGTTGAATTTCTACTGGAATCCAAAAATTGACTCATTTTTATTTGAGAGACCGTTAGCTGTGGTTCTCTCTCTCTCTTAAAAAGAGAGTATTTTTAATGTAATATATTGTGGTCACTGGTATTAGTATTAGCTTTTGAGATCTGAATTTAGTAAAATTATTCAATTTGTAACGGCACCTGATAAAAAGTGTGTTTTGTGAATCGAAGGATCCTGCATGTCCTGTGATTTTACAAAGGTTTTCACAAGCTTGAGTAAGGTAAAGTGAATTTTACTCATTGTTACCATGGTATAATAAGGTGTATTTGAGAGAATTTTTGCCTTAGTGAAATTATTATTGATAAATCTTTAGTGCAATTTTGTGTGTTCTTGTGTTTGCTATCTCTTGATTTTTATTAGTGATTTAACATTTATTGACTTAGCATTTTAAGTATTTCTTAATAATCTAACATTGCATACTTGATTTAATTTTCATTTATTAGGATTTTCTTTTCAAATCTTGAGTAATTCTTGATAGTTTACATTTTTATTGATTATTTTAATTTCTTGGTAAATTAAAGTTTTTGTGATTCATTTTTGTTCAAAATTTATTTCAAGAATTAATTAAATTTTGTGTTGTTTTCAAGTAATAGTAAATTTTTCAGATTGTGAATTCTGATTATAAATTTTGAATTCAAAAATAAATTTTTGTATTTAAAATTTAAAAAAACAGTGTTTCATTTACTGACCACAAGTGAATAGGATTAATTGTTTGTATAAGGCAAAGTGATACACGTTTTGTTACTTTAGCGTTCCTGAGGTGAATTAAGACCAGGGAAACATTCAAAGTTGTTTGATGGAGTAATGCCCTTTTACTCTAGTATATTTCTTGTTTAATAGTGGATATCTCACACTAATCTTGATAAACTTAGTTTGATTTTTCACGTGATTAATAAGCTTTTTAATGGATCACTGTTACCTTTAGAGTACTCAGTTATAATTCTTTTATTACGAGAGTTTGGGTATCTGACTGAAGTGAGGTATATTTTTGAAATCTGTGATTAGTTGTGTAATAAACAGGTACTTGGAATGCATCCTGACTATATATATATATACACACACACACACACACACACACACACACACACACATATATATATATATATATATATATATATATATATATATATATATATATATTTGTCACACACACTAGGACATTTTTTTTATATTCACAAATATTAAGCCCATAATTTCGTTTAATATCCATTTCACTATACCTCGGAAATAACTTACACCCAAGGAGAATTATAAGTGAAAAGCTCTTCGTCACCAGCGGAATTCGAACTGCAGCCAGGCTCGGAAGCAACGAAAGTACAGTACATTGACTTTATAAATTAATAAGAATTAAATATGAGAAACAGCCTTTTCTCTCAAAGACAGATGACTTATTAAACTTGAACAGAAGAAGGGTTTTTCCACTTTGTTTCAACAGAATCACACGAAAAGGCCATTCCTTATCGATAACCCAAGAATTACTTGGATTCTTTTGTTTTGTTCATGAACTGGTGAAGTTACCTGATACAGTCATCCCTTTAGTTATCAAGCAAATAACAAATGGCTAGATCATGTTAAATCTGTACATTTTACTAAATTGCCACTCCAGACATTGCCCATTCCCTGATGGACTGAAGAGGCCCTCTCTTCCTTGGTCCTTTGGCAGATGTTGGATTCTCTTCTCAGCGCACTGCGTGGTAGTTGGGGGAGAGGTTAGTCATTTTGTTTCTAGTTTACTCAATCCTATCTGCATACAAAGTTAAAACATGCAACAAAACTTAACAATTTTGTGTTAGCTGCCATGGGTCACGATAAGACCCAAGAGATTGATTGAATAACTGATTGTAAGTTATCTAATTCTCACTTCTGTTGACAAACTGACACTGCAGACTAAGATCTCAAAAGACCATGTCTTTTAATTGCATCAAGTTAGGGTCATGGTAGCTGAGATTTCATTTTTGCCTGGATTTCACAGTCTACCTGCTGCGGCATCAACAAACACTGCCTGGTTCCCCCCTGTCCTACCCTGGGTGGATAGAGGATATGCAAGTATATGTTCGGTCTTGAAGAGATTAAGCGTCACTGCCTTGGCCTGTCCCTTGGCTCTGCCGCCCATGATAACTTTTAAACGTTTAAAAGGAAAACTACCATCTTGGAATTGTCATTTTCAAGGTAGTTTATTTGGAAAAATTTAACAAGCAGAAAAATGCTATTCGATTAACGACAAAAGATTATACACTTACGCCGCAACAATGTCTGATTAAAGAATGGGGAAGGGTGAGTGTGCAGCTAAAGCTCCTGCCTTGCAAAAGAAAAAAAAAATTTAAGAAATACTGAAACTTGCAACACGTCTTACCCGTCTGGTACAACTGATAACTGGTCATAATGGAATCCAAAATCGACTAGAATCAGAAAGCGTCAAATAATCAACGAAATCTACTCAAATGGTTCATGACATATAGTAGCGTAAAGGAAGTGTTAAAAATAAAGTATATAAATTACAAATCTTATAATTAACGACAAAGAAAATGAAAGTCCCAATATGAATATGCCTAATGAACTGCAAAATCGGAAGTCTTAATGAGAAGACGCACTATTTAGACAACAAAGGATGCTTTCAGCATCTAGCAACATTCCACCAATGGAAATAAATCCATCCACACCCTTATATTTTCCCTTGGTTAAACGCTATAAGGTTTTATTATGCCAGTTAGGGCCCCTTCCGAATGTATAAATAAAGGGACAATCAATAACTGGATAATCCAAGCTTACATTCAGGCAAGCATGGAAAGAGTGCAAGTATGAGGCGACGCAAAGCAAGGAAATACCAATAAAAATCTTTTCCCTGCGAACGTTAAACGCTGGGGGACAGGAGGAGCTGCGAAGAGTTACTCTGTTAAACAAAGGCGAGCCATGATGGAAATGTCTTTAGCACACTGAGAGTCATCCCATTATCACGCCCTGCTAAGGGAAACCCGTAATAAATATGCTAGCCTGTACAGTATCATTATTAATAGTATTATTAATATAGCAATGCTAGTGTAAGACAAATATGTTAGGACCCCAAGGTCCTAAATATTCGAAGCAACAATGCTTATTTCAAAAGGATTTAACCACTGAAATTGTCTTATGGTCATTTTAACAACGCTGTTTCCAGTAAAAGGCTCAACCTTACCCATCTATCCGGTTCGCTACAATATAATAATAATAACAACAAACTGCTTTTTCATCTTTTGCGTGTTCCTTCCTTCCCTACACTAATGTTTCAATAAAAGAAAAAAAAGGTTTCAATATAATTATTACGCACGTCACTTTCCTGTAGGCAATCAACTTAAACACATTATATATATATTGTATATATATATATATATATATATATATATATATATATATATATATATATATATATATATATATGTGTGTGTGTGTGTGTGTGTGTGTATATATATATATATATATATATATATATATATATATATATATATATATATATATATATATACATATATACATACACATACATACGTACATATATATACCACACTAACAAATAGAAACAATACTTTTACATATATATGCACATATACGTTTCTTTTTGGGATTTATCGTTCATTCTAGAAGGCTACTTTGTGACGTTTATAAATCTTTCTCTAACAAAACATTATTCTGCAGCCCCTACATTACCAGTCATTTCACACATATTTCAATACTTATCATAACATTTCCCCTCCTTTGCGATTACTCTTTTTGTCACAAAGACCCGTTTTCGCCAAGCACGGTAGAGCTAAATATCTAGCCCTTAATAAATACTCCTAAGGGGGCGGGAGCCAATTTTTTTTGGCGTTAAAAGGGGTTGTGTGTCGGGGTGCTAGGATGAAGTGATTTATACTCTGAGAGAGAGAGAGAGAGAGAGAGAGAGAGAGAGAGAGAGAGAGAGAGAGAGAGAGAGAAGAGAGAGAGAGAAAGTAATTGTTTGATCTTTGTAGAATGAATTCGTTATTACAAAATTTACAGGATCTTACATTCGACGTTATTCTTAATTCATATCTTCTATCATCCTTCTGCATTTCAACAGCTTCCATTCTTTCACCACACACATCCACAATCACTACTCCATCTCCCTGGTTTAGGTATTAACCCGGTATGTATCCACCTACGCGTCACCCCCGAAGTGCTAGTACTAAACATGGCGGAAGCTCAATGGGACGCCGTGTTTAGTACTAGCCCCTTGGGGATCAAAGTATTTTGTACACCCATTTCTATAAACAAACGAAATCTTTGATCCTCGGGGGGCTAGTACTAAACACGGCGTCCCATTGAGTTTCCGCCATGTTTAGTACTATCACCTCGGAGGTGACGAGTAGGTGGACACATACCGGGCTACCGGGGTTAATACCGTTTCCATTTACCCTCATAACCTTACTCTTGCTCACATTTACTTCTTATCTCCTTTCACAAACGCCATAGATATCTTTCACTAGTTTCTGCAGATTATTTCACTATGGTATCATATGTACCATCAACCATTCTATGCTCAATTTACGGCTCATTTTCTAATCGCATAACTTTGCGCACTCTTCACTGTCCTTCCTCTCACTCTCAAATGAAACTATCCTTAAAGATAACACAGAGCAATGTTGACAACACACTTTAGTCTCTGATCAATTTCTAAACCAAACCAGTTCGCCTCTTACATAACCCACCAACATATTATGGTTATAATCTTCTCTTCCAGCATAACTTTTAATCGCTCTCAACATCTTACCAAACATTCTCAACAGTCTACACATTGTTTGTTTGTATCCAGTCGTAAGCTTTCTATAGATTCATGTAGCCACATCCAGTTTCCTTCCTGTTCTTACCTAATCCCTTCATTACAAACACTTAAGCGCACACACACACACACACACAGAGCGCGAAACTATAATCGACAGTTTCATCCTGGACTCACTTTTTAGCATTAAAACGCTGCCCCGATGCTATTATTTCATAGTTTTATACAGGTCATAATTCTTCTTTTTCCCGAAAGGTAAAAATACGTGATTACAATTTCCATCTGCAGACAAGTCATAGGTGATCACTCATTTATCGTGAACAGACACAAGTAAAAAAAGACCGTTTAAAGATCCATTTCAAAGCATTTACTAACTTTCTGTCGGATTTTCGTTATAAAGCACCAACAAAATATATACTTCGGAAGGATACTGAAAAATGGGTCAAGAAAGAAGTGTTCCATTTATTATCAAGTTGGGACTTTTTTTCTCCATGCTAAGATCTTTTAACCAAAGGAGTTATTCAGTTTCACAAGATGATCATCTTATCTTCACAACTTATCATACTGACTCACTAGTATTGGAGTTGGAATATAAATTTAGGCCAAAGACCAATCGCTGGGACCTATGAGGTCATTCAACACTGAAAATAATGTTGAAACAATTGTTGGGAGAGGTTGGAAAGTCAGATGGAAGAAAGAGAATATGAACAGAGGTGTAGTGAAAAGAACGAACAGGGCCGAAGGAACGCTGCAAAGACCCTTACGTAATGCCTAGTGAGTACCACATGAGGTACTGACAGTAATACCTCCTAAGGAAGACTCTCTAGTAGAAATAGGTAATTCTATGAAAACACGGCTCGGAAATTGACTTTACCTCTACTGCTAAGATTAGGAAGTCTTCTCCTGCTTTGGTTTTTCCATATTCGCATGACCTTCGGGATTAGTCCTTCCCCTTATACTTGTCTTGATCGGGTCTTGGCTAGACAAGGGCATATGGTGTCTGATCGCACCGACCTCTGTATTAAAATGCAATTTTATGAGGCGGTAGGTCATTGGAGTTTGTGCCACACCTTCTTCAGTAACAAAACGCTGGCTGATCTCACTCCGTACGAATTTTTCTTTCTTATTTTGATTTGAAATTAATTTTCACAGTGCCTTCTCATTCCAAGCAAAATGTCCGCGTTCTTCTTTATGCTACGTTCATGTTCATCGTTCATTTTTATTCAATGTTTACTTCCATCGCCCACTTTCTAAGTTCTTGTCGCTCATTTCCATGATATAAAAATCACCCTCGTTCGTTGTTATTCTATGAAGACCTTTCTTGCTCATTTTCATTTTATAAATGTTTGCTTTGTTAATCCCCCTTTGCATGTATCATGCTTGTCACTGTCAAACTATATAAATAAACCTTTTTTTATTTTCCCTCTATATAAGAAAAAATCATTGTTCACTTCCATTTTAGTCATTTTTAATTTTCATTCAATATAAATTTATTTTATTTTCATTTTCTCTAATGTTATACAGCCACGGGCAACGAAGCGCATTTCGAGAGATATTTTCTGTGATATCATCTACGAAGTGAGACGCGAGACAGGTCCCTCATTGTTCCCTGCGGAACTCCCGATTCAATTTGGACCATTTTGAATACCATTAACATATTCAAGAAGTGGCTTTACGGACAGAACTCCATGCCCATTTTAGGGAGGCTCCTGCTGTACCATGACGGGACCGGCTTGCTTCTGGGGTCTTACAGTGTTGCAATAAGTATATTTACCGCCTTATCTGATGTGAAAAATAAGCACGAGTACCAGTTTTTCATTGCAGACTTTGACAAGGGCAATTTTACCAATTTCTTTCCCACCCTACCTACCCTTTCCTTCTCTCTCTCTCTCTCTCTCTCTCTCTCTCTCTCTCTCTCTCTCTCTCTCTCTCTACTATTTCATATCCCTCTCCCAACATATTCATTCCCTAGACTCTTGTTTCTCCTCCCTTCCATAATTCACGCTTAATTTTCTTCCATTACTCCATCTCCGCTTCCCCCTTTATACACCTTTAACTTCTTTTTTCTTATTCTGCTGCTCTTCCTCCCCATTCCTCACTTCGACTTTCCACTTTCTCTGTGCTTTCCAATGCACTTCCAATATTCCACTCTCCTGCCATCACGGCATATTTCTCTCTCTCTCTCTCTCTCTCTCTCTCTCTCTCTCTCTCTCTCTCTCTCTCATATATATATATATATATATATATATATATATATATATATATATATATATATATATATATATATATATATATATATATATATATATATATATATATATATATATATATATATATATATATATATATATATATATGTATATATAAACATACTCTAAAAATGATTGACTTGAGAATGAGCAAGGTATCATCAAACCTTATACTCTACAAGAAATCAACCACTTTCCAACATTATTATTATTATTATTATTATTATTATTATTATTATTATTATTATTATTATTATTATTATTATTAACGACCAAGCTACAGAACTTGAACTACTAAACACCAAAAAACACATGTGGCGGGTGGTATAAATATACAAATAAGGGAAAACATGAAAATAGGACTAGAGCAAGACAAAAGAGATCGTGAGCAGGATTACAAGAAACTGCCGAGGAGAGTGCCACTTAAAATTCAAACAAAACAACAACGGCAAACAAACAAACAAAACACGAAAAAAATGTCACAACAAACGAGGAAATGATTGATTTCGATTTACTCCAATGGTTCAAATTGAATATGGGATTCCAAAAACCCAGGCTACCGGGCCTTGACGGTTGTCATTTCGACTACCAGATGTACTGTAGAGTTGGTTTGGCTTAAGAAATTTTAAAGAGAAGAGGAAGGGTCAGTGGAAAGCATGAAAGGATGTTTACAATCAGGTACAAAACAAAACAGTCCTTCTAAAGAAGTAGCCTGTTCAACAACCGTTTCGAAATAAGACATAATAATGGGAAAATATTTTTCCAACACAGCAGACCAACCTCAGCTTCACTGAAATAATGAATAAGAGTTCAACAGTAAATCCCTGTGACGAATAAACCACGCGAAAAAGGCCGTCAAGAGTGGAACAAAACACGTCAGCACATTGAAATTATAACTCTGAGTAGACTTCCAAGGTAATAATTAAAAAGTGACACAATCCGCAACTTGAGAGCAATAGTCTAGGTCTGGGTCTGAACAAAACGCGCGTCAAGGGAGTCCTATATGACAAATAAAACGAAAATACAAAACGATACATATGAAAAGATTAACAAAAAATAAAAATCCAACAAACACACACACACAAAAAGCACAGGCATAAACTTTAGTCGTTGATGAAAGGAAAAATGAGACCCAGAATTCAGCTTTGCATGAGAAACCGTAACGAGTAAAGGCCGGATGTATATAAAAAAAACTTCGCAAAAGAACTAACTACACAACATGCTTGGACTCACAGAAGAAGAAAAGGAATATACGAACTTAACACCACTTCAATATATACACCTTCACATGAAGTAACGTACATATGAAAATATATTAGGCAATCCTTTTGATGCTCTACAGGGTAAATCCTGGCTCGTTAAACAACCTAATAATGATAGCGTGAAACTGCATTTTAGTGATACTCATTTCAAGAAAACAGTTTCCTTAAAGATGACTATTTATCACGCGATGATGGAGGGTCGTTGACGTCTGTCCAAAGAAATTGAACGGGAGAATAAAAAATTATGAGCCCGCAGGATGTTTTACAATCAGCTGACCTGCTGAAACAGAGGTCACAAGGATGAAATTAAGGTAGAGTAACTGAGAAATTTAAATAAAGCAAAAGATAACGAAGTACAAAACCACTACCTTTAAAGGATACCCCTAACATAGAAGTTCATTATCCACTAAAACTACAGCACATATAGACAACATTAGATGTATGAACCAAAACAATAAAATGTTTCCTAAAACGGAATTCCATAGCTCTGTCACAGCCAATCAACAACTACTAAATGAACTCATTCCTATTTTACGCAATTTTACGGTTCATATGAGCGCACATAATGTAAATACTGCAGCCTTTTTACTAACACACATCTAGGTCGAACCTGGCAAGCTCATCTTTTAGGGAATTACCGTCGTGATTCATCACTACGAAAGGATGCAAGACACCGAGCATCCCTATCTATAATAGTAGGCCAGATAGCTTCTTTGGCAATCATTTATCAGAAAACCATTTGACGATTTCTACCAAAGTTAATTATACCGAAATGTCCACCTAACAAATACATTTGAGTTCACTGAGTTCTTTTCAAATGTTCTTGAGATATCCTGCTGACAAACGCACAGAATTTGTTAGTGATAGTAACATCTTGTCTAAAATTCCTGAGAAGCAATAGCTTGTAACTGGACAACGAACAGCTGGAAATTTACTGAAAAAGTAATAAACTACCTCCATAGCCACAAAATGAAGACAACATCCCAGGGATTTATTCTTCCAGTTGAAATAAACAAAACAAAACAAAACCTGCACACAAAGTCAATACACATTTCTCTACTAGAAGGTTGCTAAAGGAACTGAAAATACAGTTGCAAATATTTAAACAAGTAACTATGCGAAGCACACTTGGTTCTGATATTTCGCAAGAAAAGAAATTAAAAAAAAATACCTTTGCATATCATGGGGATTATAATTACTAAGAAGTCCCTTTCTGAGGTGACAACAAACCAAAAAACATATATATATATATATATATATATATATATATATATATATATATATATATATATATATATATATATATATATATATATATATATATATAAAGGTAAGGTATACTAGGCATTATTGTAATGTAACACATCTCTTTCCCTTGGATGATAACCATATATATCTCATTGTCACACACTCAAGTCTCCCAGACTATATGACGGCCCAGGTCAAAGCACGCACAACGAATCCATTCACAATTTACAACCTGACATAAATAAGGAAGAGAAACAAAAGAGTCTGCACGAGTTGCACTTTCTCTCACATAAATCAGGGCAGCCTGGGGCCAGGCATTAACACTCGTCAGAGGAAAGATAAAAATACAAAAAAAAATACGAGTGGAGCTACTGATACGTTTATAGCGCGGAAAATGATACATTTTGCATATATTCCTCTAGTTTGTCGAAGAGGACTATATATATATATATATATATATATATATATATATATATATATATATATATATATATATATATATATATATATATATATATATATATATATATATATATATATATAGTGCAATCAAGTTTCTTGGACATTCGTTGTTTTCAGACGGACCATTTTATTTTATTTAAAAAAACGTTAAATACAAAAATTAATTTCTTTAAGAACAATGGTTCATTTCACTAAGCACATGTTTACCTACAAAGGCAAGCAACCATAAAACCTCGCATACGTACATTCATACATATCATCTGTGCCTCCAATAATACATACATATATATATATATATATATATATATATATATATATATATATATATATATATATATATATATATATATATATATATATATATATATATATATATATATATAATAAGTGTTATATATGTGTATATATATATACATATATCTATATACATATATATGTATATATATGTACATATATATGCGCCAGATAAGTGTTGCTACTAAAAATTTATGTAGGGTAAAAATAATACAAGATATGTAGCAACAACACCTAACAATTGCCCGAAATCTCAAAACAAACGATAACTTGATGATACCCGAACACAAAACACCGCTCTTGCTTATTTATCACAAGTGCAGAGCAAGTGTGTTTACTGCAAGTATTAAACATTTGGGTTGGCCCATACCTAGTCCTCCGCTTTTGTACACGGCTCTGTATTAGTTATATTTTATTTTACTCTATTTATAATTTTCACAGACCAGTCTCCTTTGTTTAATTAAAGAGATATATACTATGTACACACACACAATGTATATTTATAGATATAATAATTTATACATATATATAATATATATACATATATACACGTATGTACGTATGTATGTGTATTTATATTACGTAGATCGATAGATGGGGGAAGGAGGTATGCGCGCAATATATTCTAAAGTGTACAGCAATCCACTTTAATAAGACATTCCTCAATAAACCATTTTTGATTTACAAGCACCCAATCATGTTCTCTCTCTCTCTCTCTCTCTTCTCTCTCTCTCTCTCTCTCTCTCTCTCTCTCAAAACATCTTTTACAGCCAATGCAACAATAAATGTACACCAGTCATTCACTGGGCAAACCCAAACAAAGGAGAAAACAAGTCACGGGCGGTGAATGGGGCCGATGAATAAAACAATGAATACAAAGTGGCCAGACATTAAAGGATTTCGTTTACAAAACAGAGTAGCAAGCGTGGAA
Organism: Macrobrachium rosenbergii; assembly: GCF_040412425.1. Taxonomy (NCBI): domain Eukaryota; kingdom Metazoa; phylum Arthropoda; class Malacostraca; order Decapoda; family Palaemonidae; genus Macrobrachium; species Macrobrachium rosenbergii. The sequence goes on along the minus strand of NC_089753.1, from coordinate 9,186,121 downwards.
AACCGAGGGTGATTCATTGATTCACACAATCAATGAATGACTGACTAAGTTAATGAATTGTATGAAAAACAAATACACAATATACGAGTATACAACATAAACTATTTCTCGGGTGTAGTAATTGTACGACGGTAACAAATCGTTTGGGATTTGCACACTCTTTTGATATCACTATGTCATCTGTCTATTATATTAATTTCCTTGGCTGCTTTTGTGTCTGCGTGTGTCCTTTCCTCCCCTTTCCCCTTGTCCTGCCCCTCCCTACCCTCTTCCCCTTCCCCTTCCCCTGGAGTCGTGAAGACGTCTTCAAGACGCGAAAATCCAATGGGTGTCTCCCCAGGAATGTTTCAGGAGCTGAAGACGGCTTCAAAGGATCCTGGAGTCGTGAAGACGTCTTCAAGAAAACGTTATAATCCAACAGGGGTTTCTCCAGGAGTCCGTCAGGAGGTGGAAGAATTCTGGGTAGAATGATTCCGAAGACAGATTCTGGATTTCTCCATGAAATGCTCGTTTGAATGCACTCTTCGAGATTCGCGAAGCTGCAGCAGAAGGAGACGAAGACAGCTAGATTCTTGAAGACATCTCCAGGAAGCCGTGATAATCCAGTGGGTGTTATCCAGTTCTTCAGGATCTGAAGACGGCTTCACAGGATCCTGGAGTCGTGAAGACGTCATATATATATATATATATATATATATATATATATATATATATATATATATATATATATATATATATATATATATATATATATATATATATATATATATATATATATATATATATATATATATATATATATATATATATATATATATATATATATATATATAACTTGGCCTTCAGAATTTATGAAGTGTTTAATTAACCTCACGTGGTTGTTGTTGTTGTGGTTCCCCAGACTCTGTTATGCCAGGAAGCCTGCACCACGCAAGAAGGACACCACGCTTACTGGATCTGACCTTAACTGTGTGGTAGTGTGGATGTTGTGTTGTTGTCTAAGGGCTGCCAAGTTAGGGCAATCTACTAAGAGATGTGTAATTGTGTGGGGACTAACTTGGCAGAGTGGACATATGTCTGTTTGGGTGTTGTCTATGCGGTGTTTGTAGGTGTTTAGTGATTGGTGATGACCACAGCGAAGTCGAGTCAGGTGTACTCTCTCCAATCTTGAGAGCTGTGTTTCTGTGCTGCTTATGTTGGGTTGGGGGGGTGCCGAGTATTTTGTTGTTGGAAAGGTTATTAAGTGCTTGTCTGGTGAGATGAGTATGGATGTGCTTTTTGTTTTGTGTGATGTTTGTGGGTGGTGGTATAGAATTCAAGATATTTGTATAGTGTCTGTGTGGTGTATTTGCTATTTGCCTGTGTGTTGGAGGGTGGTCGTGAAGGTAATAGCATGGGCTGTTTGTGTTGTTTATGACCGATGCCAAGAATTGTGTGCCTCTCATGTCTAAGTGTTGCCTAATGGTGAGAATCTTGGTTTCGGCGTGTAAGTGTTCTATTGGTGTGGATTGTGTACTGCCAAGGATGATTCTAAGAGCTGTGTTTTGTATTATTTGTAGTTTGTTTAGTTGTGTGTTGGATATGGCAGGGTGGCAGGCTGGGCTGGCGTAGTTTATTATGGAGCGGATGTATTGTTTGTATACTGTGATGAGCGTTTCTTTTTGTTGTCCAAATGTTGTGACTGTTAGTGATCTTAGTGCATTTAGTCTAGGTCTGCATTTCTTGATGATGTTACTGACATGTGGAGCAAATGACATTGAAGTGTTGTATGTGACTCCTAGGATTTTTGTTTCGTGTGTGTGTGTGGAATTGTGGTGTTGTTCAGCGTTGCTGTGGGTCTGTACTGATGTTCTTTGTTGTGACTAGTGAGTAGCGTACTTGAGGATTTTGTTGGTGCTACCTGTAATCTGTTTTGTGTGAGCCAGTTTTCAAGTTGTGTTATGTAAGTCTGTACTTGTGCGGAGCATACGTTTTTGTCTGCATGTATTGATATGATTGTTAGATCGTCTGCATATGAGGAGATGTATATGTTGTTAGGTGGTGTTGGTATGTCATGCATGAATAGGTTTAAAAAGTGTTGGGCTTAGGACGGAGCCTTGTGGGACGCCGTTCGGGAAGTTTCTGATTTTGGATGACTCGCCATTGTAGTGTACAAATGCTTGTCTGTCTGTTAAGTAATTGGCGAGCCAGCGTTTGGTGTTGTTGTGTAGTGTGGTGTTGTAAACTTTGTTGATGAGAAGTGGTCTAGAGATGGCGTCAAAGGCTTTACTTATGTCTATTGTGATTAGCAGTGTTCTTTGTGGTGGGCGTCTGGAGTTAATGCCATCTTGTATTTTTTGTGTAAGGTTGGTGAGTAGTGTTGTTGTGGAGTGGTGAGTGGGTGACAGTGGTATGTGTGGTGTGGTTTTGCGTAAGATAAGGCACCTCACGTGGTAACTTTGAACCACCTGCATTATGAGGATCACGGTAAATAATACTCCCGTTATTCAACTTTAAACTAGCAAATGTGAGCGTCATATATATGCGTGCGTGCGTGTGTGTGTGTTTTGGGCAGAGTTTTTCCCTTACACAACTTTTGTTGTACGCGATCGCCTTTGTGGTACATATATGTGTGTGTGTGTGTGTGTTTTAAGGAAGACTGAAAGCAGAAGTGAGAAAACATGAAAAAGTCAATATCAAAGAAGTCAGTGCCAAAAAGGCGATCGCCTACAAAAAAAAGTTGTGAAAGAGAAAAACTCTGCCCAAAACACACATATATATATATATATATTTTTCTCTCCGTGTTTTTAAGAATTTCGAAACATTTTTCCAATTTACGCATCACAACATTCACAAAAGTGACAAGCAACCGAGGAGACTCATCATTATCATCTTCACATCATTAACATACTCTTAATCTGGACCATCTTCATCACTTTCATATCACCTGCCTCATACCCGTTATTGTACCAAATCTCTCTTTCTCTCTCTCTCTCTCTCTCTCTCTCTCTCTCTCTCTCTCTCTCTCTCTATATATATATATATATATATATATATATATATATATATATATATATATATATATATATATATATATATATATATATATATATATATATATATATACATATACTTCTATATTTTGCATTTCTGTATCTATCTTTACAGCATTTATATATCTCTACATATATCTTACATATCTATACATCTACCTATCGTATCTATCTATCAAAAACTGTCTAATATATCCATCTGTCTACCTTTATCTAACTTCCTGTTTATCTATCAATCTATCTTTCTAATATATAAATATCCATCTATCTATCTATAATATCAAATATATCTGTTATACATCTATCTATCCATCTATCTATCTATATATATATATATATATATATATATATATATATATATATATATATATATATATATATATATATATATATATATATATATACATCTACCTACCAATCTATTTATTTTACATATATAAGCCAAAGTTTTTACTCTGTCACCGAGAGAGAGAGATTTGGTACAATAATGGGTATGAGGCAGGTGATATGAAAGTGATGAAGATGGTCGGGATTAAGAGTAAGTTAATGATGTGAAGATGATACTGATGAGTCTCTTCGGTTGCTTGTCACTTTTATGAATGTTGTGATCCGTGAATTGGAAAAAAATTTGAATTTTTCTAGAGAAAGTTTTTTGAAATTCTGAAAAACACTGAGAGAAAAATACGAGAGGGAGGTGAATATAAGCTGTAGAGAGGCTTCTGTCGGTACAGACTCCGAGATGGATATACAACATATATTGCCTTGCTTCAACCTATCAACAGTAATGTTTGGTGACCTACTCTTCAGTGGAGCCTCATCGAAATCCCCCCAAATGGGCCCAGGTATGGAAACCGTCTGTGGAATCAAGAATCTGCTGCTGGCTGCTGTCGTTGGATTGGTTATCGCTGTAACACGACACATAATGGACAACACTAAAAAACAGGAAATCCAAGATGATGATGGAAAAATTCGAGTACTGCAGGGAGAAGTTTGTCTCGAGAGAGAAGAGAAGAAGAATGTAACCCTGATGAATGTCACCGAAATGAAGAGTTAATGATCTAGAAAATAATCTTCAAGAAAACAGAAAGGAGCTGGAAAAAGGAAGGAGGAGATACAAGTGACCACATCATGGTTCAACAAGCAGAGGATGGAACAGCAAGCCTTTCAAGGACAAGATCCGTTTGCTGGAGAGCCAAAAGCAACTGATGCAGAAGGAGATGGTGACGCAGGAAAATGCAAGGAATATGATGGAAGACGAGATCTCCAAAATGAAAGCAGAAAATAAGCAACTGGCTAAGAATGGTGCTGTTGTTCAAGACCTAATTGATAACCTGAACGACAAAATAATGAGCCTGACTGCTCAATTGGCTAAGATCAGTTGTCAACCTCTTACACAAGAGGATGCAGCAGGGCAGTTGGAGATGGAACTACGTGAGATGAGGAAGGAAAAGCTGCGGATGACTAAAAGAATGCAAGACCTGGGAATGCAGTCTATTGCAAGGCTGAGAAGGAAGACCTCCAGCTCTAAGTTCAAGAACCGCAGGAACAAGCTGGGAAGCTGTTGAGAGAAAATGGCTCCCTCCAGTGTCAGCTACAGGAGAAGGCCATGAGACTGGGTCAGCAGAATAATTTACTGAGAGAGAAAGACCACCGGCTGGAGGAGATGACAAGGCAGGCCAGCAGCCTGGGCGAGAAGAAGAATGTTTTGAAGCAGGAGCTGCGGAATCTGCAGGGGAAGAATGAGACACTGCAACAGAACTTGGACGACCTCCAGATGAGGAAGGGGCATCTGGAAAAAGCCAACGACGGACTACGGAAGAAGCTCTCGATTCTGACGCACTGGCACGAGAGGCTGGCAGCAGACAGAATGGGACTTAAGCCCCGTACACACTATGCATCATGTATCGGCCACGTGATGCAGTAGTGGTGTTGAATAAAATTACTAGCGGCCAAACTGTACTGCAACACTGCTCACTTGTTCTCGCGCGACAGTTGTGGTGAAAATAAATGCCTGTAAATGGCAGATGAGGTTCTCCACAAGAGATGAATAGCGTCAGATTCTCAGTTCTCTTAAATGGCTAGAAAATAATAACATCCCACTACTCTGTACAGTGTGAAAGTCATAAAACAGCCGTGGTATAGGGTTTGTAACCCCACATCGTGTATTTCTATGCATCTTCCTGGTTTAAATGTATATTAATGTGGTGCAGAAGATAAGGAATGTGTGATAGCTGATGGGTTAAGAAGGGAAGCTGCCTGGTTTGGCATTGAGTGAGATAGAGGTGAAAAAAAAGGCATTTTGTGCAGGAATGGTAAGGATAAAGGGTCAGTGTGTTGAGGATAGCTGAAAGTGTACAGCTTGAGAAGTTGTATTGATTGAGGAATCAATGAAACTCTGGGCAAGGATTATACATATGTGTTAGTATGAAGACTGTATGGGGTAAGATTAAGCCTGACAAAAGGGAAAGTTCTGATGGAGAATGTGTGTGGGCCAGGACTGAAAGAGAATTAGAGTACAAGAGTTTCTTGAAGAGTTTGAATCTGTGCATTACAGATTTTTAGAGCATGCCAATGCACAAATAGGTAAATGAGAAAGAGATGGCATATTGGGAAGGCAGAGCTCTTGGGGTACATGAGATAAGAGCCTGTAGAAATATGTTCGGAAAGAGAATTCATTAGAAAACGATTTTCATGGAAAAATATTTACAAAACATACATTTGAGAGAGAAAATTAGCTTCTTACTACCTTTTTTTTTTTTTTAAGATAAAGTCAGTCGGCAGTGAGTGACTTTAGGTTTAGGAAGAGGGAATAAGAGTGGTGAAAACAGGAAATGAGAAACTTAGTGGAAAAAGAAATTGCAAGACAGATTGGAAGGCTGTGCAGGAATACAGGAGGATAGATCGGGTCCTCAGGAGGAAGGTGAGAAAAAGAAAGAGGTCTCGTAATGAAAATTAGAAGAAAGGAAGTATAAGGATTTCAGCAGGAAAAATAACTTCCGAAAGAAAGTAAATGCAGATAAGGTTAATGAGCAAATGGATCTCAGATTAAAAATGCAATTCAATAAAATGTGATTGAGCCATCGGCACTGGAGCTGAGCGGATGTGCTGAACAGACATCCTCCCACTCCGAGTGCAAATGCATCAGTGTGCAGCCACATGAATTGAAATCGGTCCGGCCCATCAACACTCTCATGATGCAGCGTCGAGTTGAAAAACCGGTTTTTCAACACATCCGTTCAACACTGAGTGCGTCATGATGCATAGTGTGTACGGGGCTTTAGAGTGAATCTCTGATGCCGGACAGGAAGACTCACTTATGTTTCTGAAGGAACACTGATGTTATTTAGTCAATGGACTTCACTCATTAAGAGTACTTGTGTTTAGTTTCTTATGTAAATATTCATGATATTTTGGTAATGTTTTTTATTGTAAATTCAAGGAAAAGTATTTATTAAACTGTAAAAGAAAGACTCCTGTCACTGACCATCAAAATGTTCAATTAAGTCAAAATTGGAATTATGACCTGAAAAGAATGGTCTTAAGATACACTCTCTCTCTCTCTTTATATATATATATATATATATATATATATATATATATATATATATATATATATATATATATATATATATATATATATATATATATAATAATTTCAAGTGGATCTTTAATATCCAATTCACTCTACCTTGGGAATAATATATTTTCATATATGTTACCCGAAGGGGAATTTTTTTTTTAGTTGATAATAAGTTCGTCATCCCTTGGGCTCGAACCACGGAAGACAAGAACTCAGGACTACAGTGACGCGAATTTTAACCAGACGGCCAACAAGTGAGGTATAAGTTGCTACCGACTGTCACCTACAAATCCCCATCAAACTCGGTATTTGTACTTAGAATCAATATCAACCCACCTCTGCCATGCTAACCATGTAGTGCGCCTGTCGCACGCAGCCATATTATGAATGAATTTTTATCACATCAATGTGATTCATATGCTTGCATTAAGCTACAAACGTCCTTTAATATCCAATTCACTCTACCTCGGGAATAATATATTTTCATATATGTTACCCGAATGGGAATTTTTTTTTTTTAGTTGATAATAATCCTACAAATCCCCGTCGAACTCAGGTACTTGAACTTAGAATCGATATCAACCCACCTCTGCCATGCTAACCATGCAGTGCATTTGTCGCACGCAGCCATATTATGAATGAATTTTTATCACATCACCTGAGTTTCGACAGGGATTTGTAGGTGAGAGTCTGTATCAACTTATACCTCACTTGTTGGCCGTGTGGTTAAAATTCGCATCACTGTAGTCCTGAGTTCTTGTCTTCCATGGTTCGAGCCCACAAGACGACGAACTTATTATCAACTAAAAAAATTGCCCTTCAGGTAACATATATGAAAATATATTATTTCCCAGGTAGAGTGAATTGGATATTGAAGGACGTTTGTAGCTTAATGCTTGTATATGAATCACGGTGACGTGATAAAAATTCATTCATAATATGGCTGTGTGCGACAAATGCACTACATAGTTAGCATGGCAGAGGTGGGTTGATATCGATTCTAAGTACAAATACCTGAGTTCGACAGAGATTTTTAGGTGAGAGTCGGTATCAACTTATACCTCATTTGTTGGCTGTGTGGTTAAAATTCGTGCCACTGTAGTCCTGAGTTCTTGTCTTCTGTGGTTTGAGCACACAAGATGACGAACTTATTATCAACTAAAAAAAAAATTCCCCTTCTGTTAACATATATGAAAATATATTATTCCCGAGGTGGAGTGAATTGGATATTAAAGGACGTTTGTAGCTTAATGCTTGTATATGAATCACAGTGATGTGATAAAAATTAATTCATATATATTTATGTGTATGTATAAATATATACTGTACATATACATACATAAAGAAAAGAAACTGCATACATGTCAGAAAAAGAACTCTAAGAAATGGTTAACACAAAGTTAAAATTATCTAAAACCTTCAAGTATTTCCTTGAAGACATTTTGGAATCCTTCAGTCTCCAGCTCCTGGAAGGACTAGAGAAATGCCATTTGCGCATGTGCCAAACTCCAAAGCCTCCAGGAATAATCTCCAAGATGCTTCAAATCGCCTTGAAGCTGTCATAGAGAGCAAGTATCAAATTTGAAAAGTTGGGCAAGAGAAACCAAAGAGTATGGTGAAGGGAGTTGGATATCAACGCAGATCGTTGAAAAGGAGAATATAAATAAACTAAAATATAAATTCCAGAAGAAAACTGCATCAAGAAGATGGAAATGGCAATTCAGAAGAGGACAATAAAACAAGAAGGCCATCCTTAGCATGGAGTCCAAAAGCTGCCTATGCAAGCCCTCCTCTTACGACGAGGATGAGGACCAAAGGTCCCTTGAAGACACCCTTGAAGGGAAGGGTCCGACGCAGAGGCTGCTTCCTTGGAGGAAGGCAGGTATCCTGCCAGGCTGGGGAAGCGGGCCTGGTGAGGGCCTGAAAAACTTCAATGATGGGGCCCAAAAGCCCCCAAGGCTAGCTTGTCCCTCAAGGACACCCTTGAAGGGAAGGGTCTGACCCAGAGGCTGCTTCCTCAGAGGAAGGCAGGTATCCTGCCAGGCTGTGGAAGCGAGCCAGGAGAGGGCCCAAAAAACTTCAAGGATGAGGCCAAAAATCCCCCAAGGCTCGCCAGCCTCTTGAGGGAAACATTGGAGGGAAGGGTTCAACCCAGAGGCTGCTTCCTCAGAGGAAGACAGGCATCCTGCCAGGCTGGGGAAGCAGGCCTGGAGAGGGTCCAAAAAACTTCAAGGATGAAGCCCAAAAGACCCAAGGCTCACCAGTCTCTTGAGGGCAGCCTTGAAGGGAAGGGTCCAACCCAGAGACTGCTTCCTTAGAGGAGGGCAGGTATCCTGCCACGCTGGGGAAGTGGGCCTGGAGAGGGCCTGAAAAACTTCAAGGATGAGGCCCAAAAAGGCCCCCAAGGCTAGCCAGTCTGTTAAGGGCAGCCAAGAAGGGAAGGGTCCGACCCAGAGGCTGCTTCCTTGAAGGAAGGCAGGTATCCTGCCAGGCTTTGAAGTGGGCCTGGAGAGGACGCAAGAACTTCAAGGATGTGGCCCAAAAGCCCTCAAGGCTCACCAGTCTCTTGAGGGCAGCCTTAAAGGGAAGGGTTTGGCTCAGAGGCTGCTTTCTCGGAGGAAGGCAGGTATCCTGCTAGGATGGGGAAGTGGGCCTGGAGAGGGTCCGAAAAACTTCAAGGATGAAGCCCAAAAGCCCATAAGACTCACAAGTCTCTTGAGGGCAGCCTTGAAGGGAAGGGTCCAACCCAGAGACTGCTTACTCGAGGAAAGGCAGGTATCCTGCCAGGCTGGGGAAGCAGGCCTGAAAAACTTCAAGGATGAGGCCCAAAAGTTCCCAAGGCTCGCCAGTCTCTTGAGGGCAGCCATGAAGGGAATGGTCCAACCCAGAGGCTGTTTCCTTGGAGGAAGGCAGTATCCTGCCAGGTTTTGAAGTGAGGCCCAAAACCCTCAAGGCTCACCAGTCTCTTGAGGCAGCCCGCAGAGGAGGATCTGGCTCAGAGGATGCTGAGGGCAGCCTGGAAGGGGATGACCCAAAAGAGGCCAACCAGCCAGCAGCCCTGAAAAAACTTTAAGGATGAGGCCCAGGCTCTTGAGGGAGCCATGAAGGGGAAGGGTCCAACCCAGAGGCTGTTTCCTCAGGAGGAGGCCAGGCAAGGTATCAAGGCTTGCCAGGTTCTTGAGGCAGCCTTGGAAAGATCTGACTGCTTCCTCAGAGGAAGGCAGGTATCCCGCCAGGTTGGGGAAGCAGGCCTGGAGAGGGACCGAAAAACTTCAAGGATGAGGCCCAAAGCCCATAAGGCTTGCCAGTCTCTTGAGGGCAGCCTTGAAGGGAAGGGTCTGACACAGAGGTTGCTTCCTCAGAGGATGGCAAGTATCCTCCCAGGCTGGGGAAGTGGGCCTGGAGAGGGCCTGAAAAACTTCAAGGATTAGGCCCAAAAGCCCCCAAGGCTAGCTTGTCCCTCAAGGATACCCTTGAATGGAAGGGTCCAACCCAGAGGCTGCTTCCTTGGAGGAAGGCAGGACTCCTGACAGGCTGGGGAAGCAGTCATGGGGAGGGCCCAAGAACTTCAAGGATGATGCCCAAAAGCCCCCAAGGCTCACCAGCCTCTTGAGGGCAGCCTTGAAAGGAAAGGTCCGACCCAGAGGCTGCTTCCTCGGAGGAAGACAGGTGTCCTGACAGGCTGGGGAAGTGGGCCTGGAGAGGGCTCAAAAACTTCAAGGATGAGACCCAAAAGCCCTCAAGGGTCGCCAGTCTCTCGAGGGCAGCCTTGAAGGGAAGGGTCCAACTCAGAGGTTGCTTCCTTGGAGGAAGGCAGGTATCCCGCCAGGCTGGAGAAGCAGACCTGGAGAGGGCACGAAAAACTTTAAGGATGAGACCTAAAAGCCCCCAAGGATCACCAGTCTCTTGAGGGTAGCCTTGAAGGGAAGGGTCCAACCCAGAAGCTGCTTCCTCGGAGGAAGGCAGGTATCCTGCCAGGCTAAGGAAGCTGGCCTGGTGAGGGTTCCAAAGGTGATGGCCAAAGGCTCCTTAGGGAGGCCAGTGCTTTGAGGGCACCTTTGAAGGGGTGTCCTCTCCAGAAGAGGAAGGCAGGATTCCTTGGAAGATCTGATAAGAAAATCATTGTACCTTGATTTCCCATTAATAGAATGCTCTTTATACTTTATTTATGATTTCCATATGATTAAAATATTTGTCTAATTTTTGTATTGTACTCTGCATCACTTAGTTTGTATCAAAATTCTCATATGCCAAGAATTCTTTCTCGGGAAAGTTTATTTCGTATTATAGCCAGCAATCTCTGTGTAGCACTTTGCACTGGTTCAGTGCCCCAACCTTGGGAACTTGAGAAATCGTTTCTCTTCAGAGTTCACTGATGAAGAGGGTAATTATCGTCTTTCCTGGGATCTCAGAGACAATATTTTGAAGTTCGTGGAGGAAACTGGTTTTCTTGAAAATATATAACGTATCGTTAATTCATTTTTACCATTTTATCAATTTATAAGAAATTTTGTCCCTTGAGGACACTTTATTAATGACGATGATGACCATAAGTATTACAAAGTTGATCTGTTGTGGTCAATTAAACACCCGAAGAGTTCTTAAGACGAAGGACCCACTTCACAACTGGCAGCCGCGTTTAAACAGGGAGTCCTTCAACTGCCCTACTGCCCCGCGCAGCGTAGCGCGCGCCTCTCGCTAGTTTTAATGGAAATCTGCAGGATTCGTCGGACGTTTATTTGTGGTTGTATCGAGTTGATGGGTGACGATGGTTTGCTTGAAGAGTTGGTCTTTTATTTCGACATGAAGAAAAGATTACAATCTCCACCTAGCGTTACTGTAGCATATAAAAGTAAGCAGATTAATAAGTGTACACATGTAAAAAATGATGGAAATACATGATTTGGTAACTGCATAGTACTTTATTATATCGAGTGCATTATATACATTTCTTGCGCAGTTTCAGCTCTTCCTGAATATCATGGCCTTACGCTATAAATGAAAACAACCGGTATAATAAATGGAAGCGATTATTACCGATGTAACAAATGAAACTGATTTTAATATATGCATACAGAGTACCCATGTCATCAAAAATTACTGTATGCTTTACTGCATAATGGAGAGCATACACCGCAATGATCTACTACTTTGCCGGTGAATTTTTTTTCCAAGGCAGAGTATAAACATTTTTGTTTTCACTTAACTTCAGCTTGTCATTTTCACCTTTTAAATTTTTTTTCTTTTTAACAAGCTGTAACAAAAATACAACTATTCAGATTTGAAAATACATACTGAGTATCCAAGCATGAAAATCAACTTTACACAGACGCATCAAAGAAGTATACAGCTAAACAAGTTCTTGACAGAAAATGATAAAAATCCTTATTTATGGTATCCCTTTCGCTTTAATAAAACATGGCTGGCATAAATGACATTAAACTATTTGTTACTGGAAGGGCAATTCAGTAGAGCTTTGTATCATACAAATATATTCCTTTATTACTTACGAAAACCACAGACAATTCTTTCACAGCAAAATTCTACTTGCCATTTTCACATGCACTCCTTTTTATTTAATTTTCTTAAACATTAAAATAAAGCCACTATTCAGCTTAAACATGAATGCAAACTCAGTATCCTAGAAGTAAAACTAAATTTACGCAGATCGACCAAAAAGAAATAGAGATAAGCTCAACAGAAGCACAGTCAGCTCTCGATGGGTGTACCAAGGAGGGGTATGAAAAAAAAATATGTGAAGGCACACCGTATTACAATAATTATTATTATTGCTATCATCATACAGACAGCCAAAACACCATTCATAAAATAAAGGAATGGGACTGTACACATAGGCGTTAAAGCAGTTTGCTTCTTTCACATAGGAATTTAGCAGGTAGCTACACTGACCTAGACAGATATGCAGATATGTATAAATGATTGTGTACACGAAAATATCTTGCATTAGAAAATTATACCATAACAATTCAAGAAGAGGCTCCAAAAATAAAAATAAAAGAAGCAAGAACTTAAAGAAGCACCTAAGAAGAAATTCTGCGTACATTTATTACAATAGTACTATATTAACGAAGATTAAGGCTGTTCACGAGGCCCACCTAAGGTAAAAAAAAATCATAAAACTCCTTATTACTATTTTTCCATTACTGTACCATAAAAAAGTAAACAAACACATAACCAAAATGGGAAGTAAAAATAAAAAGTGGCTGGCAGACTGACCAAATGAGTCATACCAGGGTCACGGTCATCATCATTACCTACAATGACATGTGTTACAAATGGCCTCTGTGAAAATCCAGCACTCGTGTCTTTTCTATGCTTTGCCTTCCATAAATCTCCACTCACCTCCCGACCTTCTTCTCGTAGTTCTTAAGCAAGAACTATGACACTTATTATGTACTATTCTCCCAGGGGTTGTGCGAACGACATGTCCAGGCCACTTCCATCTCCCTTTCATTATAACATTAGAATATTTTGAATCTAGTCAACACATGCATGATTACGTAAAGATCAGAGCCATCATGTATACGAATATGTCAAATTCAGAGTCAATATTTGTCCAAGTACGCCAAGACCCAAAGCCAATAGATATACGAATAAGTGAAGTTCAGAATAAAAAAATCTACTAGTAAGTCAATAATAAAGCCATCAGATATACGAACTGTCCATTTCTGAGTCAAATATTATAATGTCAAAGTCGGAGCCATCATATACATGGATGTGCAAGCCCAGTCAAAATCATTATTATTGTATATATTTCTGAGTAGGAAATACACGAATATGTTCCGTCCGGAGTCAATAAATAAATAAAAAAAAGTCAGGTTCTGAGCCCTCATATTTACGAACGCACCTGTTTTAGTCAACAAGCAGACGATTATCACAAGCCTTTGTCAACTGATAACTGATTATTTCCAGGCCCATAAAAAAATATGCGAGTATGTAAAGTTCTGGTAACAACTATACGAATATTTCAAGTAAGGGCGGGAATATTTATGAATACGCCCACAGGACGTTCAGAAACCCGGGAATACCTTGAGAAAATACAAGTCCAAAGGATACTACAGTCCCAAAGCTGTTTAACAGCCGATTTTCCCCTACTGCAGTCAAGGACTGAAGATTGTTAACTATATTTGTTCACAATGACCAAGTATTCCAACAGAAGTCTCAGGTCCATTAATTGAAAAACGAACCTTCGCTGAAGATAATGCCTTGAAGCAATCACATGCAACCTTGTCTCCATAAGCAATTAAATTTAAGAATTTTAGGATAGAAATAATATGTATGATGCTATCGGGCTATGTTCCCTTTCCACAAATGCAACACCAGAGGCAAAAACAAGTATATACACAGTTGCGCGTACTATAATACGTTCAATAAAATGATCAATATATAAATCCCCTTTATATATATATATATATATATATATATATATATATATATATATATATATATATATAGTTTCTCCTAATTGGGGAAGATCATAGTAAATCAAAACAACAGTCAACTGTCACTGTCCGACTTTAATTGCTGAACAGTGAAGGGGGCACGTTTTACAGTGTGAGCGATATGTGCGATTTGTGTGTCTATGAACGAAGCATAAACAAGATAATAAGGCGATTATTCAAAAGATATGCCAATGTAAACACTAAACTTGGCATGAGTCCTAACACAATCACCGAAAAACAAGTGCCGAATGGAAAATAGGTACTTCTCTCTACCAATCTCTTTTCATTAAAATACATAAATTCTCTACCTTTACATATGTGACGCCAATTTGCTCCCCCTGTCACTCATATTTTATCTCTTAGAGACAATTATTGTATATCTACATTTTCCATTTCTCAGTGACAAGTTTATTCAAT
>NC_089753.1:9116629-9164129 GCF_040412425.1 Macrobrachium rosenbergii | reverse complement strand
TGACAGTAAAAGGTTTGAAAGGTGTAATAAGAAGAAAACTTCGCAGTTGCACTAAGAACCAATTGCAAGCAGAGGGTGGAAAGTAAGATGGAAGAAAGAGAATAAGAAAGAAGGTAAAATAAAAGAAACGAAAGGGGTTAGCTAGGGGCCGAAGGCACGCTGCAAAGAACCTTAAGTAATGCCTACAATGCACTGCATGAGGTGCACTGACGGCACTACCATCCTTAGCAAACCAAGTCCAGAACATGACAAGATAAGATAAATGTCTCAGCTGAATATTTCCTCATCTCGATGCATACCGGCAGACTAAGCATCCAAAGCAAATGAGCACGTGATCAGAAGATCAGCGAAGCCTGTGATCAGCTGACAGGAAGTTACCGAGCGTTGCTACATCAACTGCCACTGACAGTTATTGATTAAACGAGGAGCAAAAACCCAGTCCGGCATCACAAAAGCAAAGGGTATCAACGCCGTTGTCGCTGACGAATTTGTTTTCGTCATAAGCACACAAAATCGAACAATTGTAGCAGCAGCGTGTCGATGTATGATCATATCAAGTAATTAAAACTATGACAATGCCAATCAAAAACAACAAGGCAAAACTACCAACTGTAATAATAATAATAATAATAATAATAATAATAATAATAATAATAATAATAATAATAATATGGTGAAAAGTGAAATCAGAAACTTCTGTCAAAATATATTTATAAGTACGCAATTTCAATAAAAAATTTTAACAGAAAAATGACTGCGGACTTCCTTATTCACTTGAGTTTAATCTCGACTTTAAAAATCAAATCATATAAAAATAACTGTCGCAATGTCAGAGCAATGAAAGATGAAAAGAAACTCACCTGCAAGTCCCCAAAATAACTATTTATAGAAATAGATTTCTTCTTGTGTGCGCGAGTTCAAGTGTGTTTATTTGTGCGTATGTGTGTGTGCGTGGGTGGGCGGGTAGGGAAGTGAATGAAGGGTGTCAAGCATGCCTTTAACAGGCGAAACAAGAAGAAGAAACGAAAGAAGTAGAAAAATTCGGAGGAGGAGGAGGAGGAGGAGGGACAAGAGCAGCTGAAGCAGCAGTATGAGCAAGCAAGCAAGCAGGAGAGAAAGAGTGAGAGCGAGAGAGAGAGAGCGATTCGTGTGAGAATCGATTATATTACCTCAATTGCCTCCTCCTGCCTCCGAGTTGAGAGGAAAAGAGGGGAGGAGAGAAGAGAAGCAGAAGGAATGGAGGAGGCCCCTTCAGCTTATGGAGTCCTGTTGATTTCGCTCACATCTCAGCATGAAGTTGATGTGTTGTGAGAAAGTAACGAATAGAGAGAGAAAAACATAAGGGATTTGGTTACACACACATACACACGCACACACACACATCACTCGGGGCTGCTTGGCTGTTGGCGCAGTTGGCTGAGCTCTATTCAGGCAGTCACAGTCACAGTCACTCCTAAGCTGTAGTCAGTCGAGTGTCCTCTCTCTCTCTCTCTCTCTCTCTCTCTCTCTCTCTCTCTCTCTCTCTCTCTCTCTTACTTTTAATATCGCACTCATCTTCATTCGACCTAAGTCAACACTTGCCGATGTACCTGACGGAAAAATGGACCATACAATGAAAAAAAAAGAAAAATGTCGTTCCTTACACTACGTTGCTATTATTCTGAATGTTACTGAAATCTTTAACGGTACGCTAAAAAAAAAAAAAAATTCCTATCTGAGACACAGAGAGAATGTTGACCCTTTACATTTCTTGCTTATTGAACTCATTTTTTAATATTTAGGAGAATGTCAAAATTTTAGTTCCTAGTTTTTACAGAGATTATTTAACATTTTAGGAAGAAAGAGAGAGGGGGGGAAGGGTTATGTTAAGATTTGACAATTCTTGGTTATTACAGGTAGCCTACTACTATTTAACATTTTAGGTGGGAGGGGGGGATGTTAAGATGTTACAATTCTTGATTATTACAGCTATCATTTAATATTTTGACAGGGAGGAAAAGAAGGAAGGGAAAGAGATTGTTAAGATTTTACCATTTTGGTTATTAAAATTTTTTAATTATTACAGCCACTATTTAACATTTTGAGAGAGAGAGAGAGAGAGAGAGAGAGAGAGAGAGAGAGAGAGAGAGAGAGAGATCGGAATATTAAGATTTTACAATTCTTGGTTATTAGGGCTTTATTTAACATTTTACGGAAGAGAGAGAGAGACAGAAAGAGGAGGAATGTTAAGATTTCACAGTTCTCGGATATTTGGGCTTTTATTTAACGCTTACGAAAGAGAATGTTAAAACTGAGATTCTACATATCTCAGTATCATGGCAATTCATTTTATTCAACATTTTAGAGAAGCGAGAGAGACGAGGAAAGTTAAAATTTCACCATTCTTGGTTATTAGCTTTTTTTCTTTACATTTTAGGGAAGAGGGAATATTAACATTTTACAAATCTCAGTCTTTGTAGCGATTATTTAACATTTTTAAGGCAGTGGGGGCGAGGGGGATGTTGAGATTTTCGATTTTTGGTTTCTTAAGTTTTTGATCATAACAACGCTTATTTAACATTTTAAGAGAGAGAGAGAGAGAGAGAGAGAGAGAGAGAGAGAGAGAGAGAGAGAGAGAGAGAGACAAGATTTTTTTAGTCACATATGAGTTGACATATCAACCAAAAACAAATAACTACAAGTCATGCGCACCCTGCAATATAGTTTTTACGGATTTCCATACTGAACAGATGTGAAAAGATGCCTTTCTTCTTGATAAATAAATGGATCAACAGAGATGTAACAAAGAGAACCACCTGCCGAACTAACTGATTTACCGAGTTATTCAACGGACGTTATTTCTTTACCCAGTGGCATCAAAGCCTGTCGCTCCCTCCGTTGTGAAATACGCTTGGTAAGCTCATCTAATATTTCATTTAAATTTAATGTTCCACAAACAATGACCTCTTATCATATCCGTTCCCATATATTTTTGGAGAAATTTTCCAATGAAAGCCCTTCGTCCGAACTTGGTCATAAAATGAGGAAATTCTCGATCCGTGCAAGGATTAGCATCTGGGTTAACCGAAACAGCGGTCCACGCTTACCCAATTTCCTTTCAAAATTTCATAAGGTGCTAAACATGTTTTCATCATCATCTCCACAATAAGAATAATACTCTCATAATTGTGTGCCAAAATGACTGAAAATTATCGTAATCACATTCAGCACTTAATCACATTTTACACCAAACATTTACAGTGGTTTGTGATTCAAAGCAATAAGAATACTAATAAGAGCATTAACAAAAGGAAGTATGATAATTATGAGTCCCAATTACTGTAGAAAAATCCAAATTCAACAACGATCCTGAATATCATTCACAGTTCAAACTTGAAATAGTGCGCAATGATATGAGAAGTCACAGTCTGCGCGCGCGCGTGTTAGAATACATATGACATTGTAGTAATTTATTTTAGAAAATCACAACCTAATAAAACCCATTTTTTAGGTAAAACAAACCTCCCATTACTATAAAATCAAGCTTTTAAGACCTGGGCTCATGACCATACCTATGTAACAAACGTTTATCCCGAACAATTTCGGCAATGATTTTTTGTAGGGAGTTGTAAATACTAAGAAACTCAGTTGTCATAAAAAAAATAAAATATCCAGGCTTGTGGTACACTTTACATATGAATGACTGCCTTCTAAAGCTATAAACTAATTATTTGTATGTCATAAGTTTTTAAATACGACTATTTGATAATGAAGTTCTGGCATAAAACCTCCGTCTCTCAGTTTAAAAAGTAAGTCAAGGTCACCCTATTGCGCTTAAGTGATCGGGTTAATCAAGATTCCCAAACGGTCCAATTGGATGAAGATAAAATAGCTAATATTATTGGCAAAAGTTAGGCGTCCATTAATAGACTAAATCATATAACCAAAAGTGAGAACGTAAATCTTAGACATCAAAGGAACGTCAAAGATTACGAACATGGCCTTCAGAAAATCTATTGTTTTGGATTAAGTTGGTCTTAAGACCGCACGGGCTCTTGAGTCTCGCGCAGCCCGTAAAGAAAAACCTCGAATTCGATAAATGCAAAACGAAATTCCGGTACACTGAAATCAGTGCGCACTGTCAGAAGCTGAAAGATGAAACAAAAGTTCAGCGAGACTTCCGAAGCAGAGAGAGCTTAGCAGCACAAAAGTTTAATAACCTTGTAAATTAGTAAAAACATAAAACTTAAAGCACCTCAATACGCAAACGGATTAATAACAATACAATAAATTTTATTGATAGTTATATTCATGGAAAAGGCAGCAGAACCATCGTCGTCCGTATCACGGAATAATAATAATAATAATAATAATAATAATAATAATAATAATAATAATAATAATAATAATAATAACAAACTGAACTTAAAGAAGAGCAAGGTTACATCTAGAGACAGGAACATTCATAAATGCAACCTAAGCTCACTCTCGGACATAGTCCCTTTATTCCAACTCCTGAGAGAGAGAGAGAGAGAGAGAGAGAGAGAGAATTTACATTTTTCCCTCAGTTTTCCTGCCGTGATATACACGTGTATACACGCATGCACTCGTGCGGGTAATAGATAATATAATTCATGCAGTCATGAGACCAAATAATACAATTAATAAAATATATATATATATATATATATATATATATATATATATATATATATATATATATATATATATATATATATATATATATATATATATATATAGTTACTCTCGAAAAATGTGTGAATAACAAGAGACGGAGATTCTCCGAAACAATTTATGAATGAAAACTAAGTGAAAACAAACGTAGAATTAAGTCATTTCATAAAGGGTATCACTAACTGAGTGACACTGAGAGTTTAATTTAAATGCATCGTTGAGTGTTGTGTTGAATGACCTCACCTTTAAGAGAGAGAGAGAGAGAGAGAGAGAGAGAGAGAGAGAGATATAACGTATGTATGTCACTCTTTCCAGTCTGGATTGCAATAATATATATTCAACATGTAGCGCTGTTGATTTCAGCTACGATGACACGCACACGCGCACACAATCACGTACGTACACACACAAGGCTCGGGGAGTCAAGACATATTTTATTCCTATTTTTTTATTGAACAGCCACCAAGGTGCGACCCGTGTCAGTCATCGCACTGTATTTTCGAAGCGGAAAAGGAAACGACTGAACAAAATCGCAAGAATTGAAGAGTATCTTCAAGGATCCTGTGCTCAGCAAGCATACGTAGACTGGAGGGATGAAATGCAAGCGAACAGAACTGTGAGAAACCACCTTATGGATCCCTGTTGCCGAAGACAATAAAAGTTACAAAAAAAAGTGCTTTTAGTAGATGTAAATTACTTATACTCTCCCTTCTCTTTTTTCTTCGTGCACGCAAGATCACATTATTTACTAACGATTTTGGTTTTCCTGAAGTTCAGTGCTTCAAGACTGTCTCCTCTAACTTGCATGTGGTATAGCACCGATTTATTGTTTTCTATTCAACGGAGCCAACGACTTCTATGACACATGCACGGACATCTGTGGCACTTCATCATTCACACATATGTTCGAAAGCCCACTCAAAAATGAAGGAAAAGTTAAATGAAAAGACTAAATAAAATGTCTTTACGGGAAACGGATCTCACATGGGCCACTTTCGCTACGTGACGTCACGTAGTATCAATGTAAGCCGAACCATATGAATAAATAACGTTTCCATTCATTATCTCTTTTGTACGTTCTCCTCTGGGAGTTATTATTATTATTATTATTATTATTATTATTATTATATATATATATATATATATATATATATATATATATATATATATATATATATATATATATATATATAGAGAGATAGAGAGAGAGAGAGAGAGAGAGAGAGAGAGAGAGAGAGAGAGTTCATCTAATCACAGTATTTTGAAATACAGAAGTGAATTAACAAGGAAACTATGGTTTAAAAATGAAATTCCAAAGCGAACCACCAGACATTAAAATATCACCCAAGACACCTGACTTTGCGTAATGCGAGAGAGAGAGAGAGAGAGAGAGAGAGAGAGAGAGAGAGAGAGAGAGAGAGAGAATGTACTCTTTCCACCTCACTTCCCTGTTACACCGCCTCTTACTCCTCCTGTACCTTCCCAACAAGATCATTTCAAGGAAGTGAAGTTGTTCCTTTGTTGTGTACCACTATACAGGGACGTTTCTAGCGTTCCACCCGCCGCCCCCCTCTCCCCCACCGGCCGACGTCCCTGAAAAAGGATATCCCCAGACCAGTCAAAACCCATTCCCCCCTTCCCATCCCCACCACACCCCGTTCCCCTCTTTCCCAATCCCTGTATCGTCTAGAGCAGCCAACCCGACTTACTACCATGGCACCAGCAGCACCCTCCTGCTACCACGTCCCTGCCAACCTCCATTACTCTCTCTCTCTCTCTCTCTCTCTCTCTCTCTCTCTCCATCCCATCTCCTTACTACCCTTGCCACTGCAACCCCCAACCTCTCGAACCCACACCCTAAAGTCGGTACTCACTTCCGCTATGAGCTTAAAAACCCCTGGCCTAGCGGGAGAAAGAAAGAACCCTCGTTTATGAAGAGAGAAAAGAGTAGGGAGGGGGTGCCGGTGTCGCTGCTCTTTTATTTTTAATTTTGTCCAGTCAGTCTCTCTCTCTCTCTCTCTCTCTCTCTCTCTCTCTCTCTCTCTCTCTCTCTCAGGGTACAGTTCAATTCTCTCTCACCCAGCCGCCCTTTCTCTCATTTGACGTAAAGAAGCGATGTTGGTAACAGCGAGACCTCTTGCTTCAAGGAATGTCAAAATTCACCGGCCTTTCTTTTTTTTTTTTTTTTTATCTCAGTGTCTCAAAGAACATCCGACCCCGTAAATGTCTAATGATGCTTCACTGCTGGGAACCATAGAGACACCTCGGTGCAATGGATACGTAAACATCTGCGGTCTCTCTCTCTCTCTCTCTCTCTCTCTCTCTCTCTCTCTGCTCCCGCAGGCTAGAGAAGACCCCTTCCTGGAGCCCATACGCGAAATCAAGTCCTCCAAGGAAGAGTGGGGCGAAACTTTCTCCTAAAGGCTTTTGTGATTAAAAGAGCAGGAGGCTGCATGCTTACTGTACGACGCCCAGTTGGGTCGTCCTGCCCAGCGGTTTAAGGATTCTGAGGTGTAATCAAGACTTATTTCATTGAAAGCATATTTTATTGACCATTGAAATAAGCTCATAGACATGCCAAATAACCTTTTAAAGGATAAGGGAAATTAAACAAAGCTGTCCATATTCTCTTCGTTCACATAAAACAAAGCCTTATTAAACATTAGCAAACAAAGAAAGCAAAAACGCCGATTTAAAAGAAGACTGAACTGATAAAAGATGATCACGGTGTGAAGGGAAGAATCGTCGGTGCGAAAAGGGAAGAATATCATCCAGAGTATGTATATATAACAGAGCGTGGGAGAGTACGATAACTTCCTTTTCCTCTCTGTAGCTGTTGAGCTGAGTTGCCTCACTCTGCCAGTGGTTGGTTGCCAGTGGACTCTATCATCTCGCTCAACAAATGCATTCGTAACTCAAGCAAGAACACACGCGCCAGCGATGATAATAATAACAAAAACAATCTTAACCATACATGATTATTTTACGTTTTCCAACAGAAAACACTGAAAATCTTGATTCTGTTAATGAAATGAAGAAGCTCCCCCTCCTAGCAAGGATTCGAACTGGGGTTGAGAGGGTTAGCGGTTCAGCGCTCTACTTTACAGGTCTGAGAATGGATCTCAGTTCATTCGTACATAATTTAACAGCCGAATTTAGATGTGCTTAACTTCATCTGAAATATACCACCCCTCACTCACTCACCTATCTGCATGAACTAAAAATATATATACTATAATGAACGCTCATGACGAGACTAAAACAAGATTGAGTTTTCGTTTGTGAAAATGTCCTTTTTATTTCAAGAAGAATAACAAGTGAAAGTTAAACGTAAATTGCAACAACATCAACTATTACTACTACTATTAGTGGTAGGAGTAGTAGTAGTATAGTGCTATTATTACAACAACTTTAAATTAACACCAAACCTAAAGCTTGTCCTGAAAGTAAACATCCTGTACAGCCAAATAAAGTTGATAATTAAAAACAGCTGAACCTCTGAGAAAATATGAATGTAATTTTGGTAAATCGGTAATTTTCTCCGCAAATCATTTAATTTTGTCCATAAGAATTTCATTTTATAAAAGATGAAAGGTCCCTTTAGTAGAGAATTACATCCATAGCCAGAACACTTACATTATAATACTGACCTCTGAAACCGAATCAGGTATATTAGTTCATACTAACGTCAAAGAAATGAAAACTTATGATATAAGACGAGATTTTGTAATTTTACTAATTTTCAAATAAACCATTATCACGGATTGAAATATTATTACTAATATCATTATTGTACATACGAACAAGTAAAAGTGGTTATCAATTAATATTAAAGAGAAAGCATAGCAAATAAAGATAATTATAATATATATTAAAGAAACCAAAATAACGTCCCTTTATAATCAAACCACTGCCATGCAAACAAGCAGACATGTCGTAAAATTGATCAGTTCTCAAGAAACTGCAAATTGTGTACTGTCAGTTTCACAAGAACCCCACCATCCTTCCGTTCTGTATCGAGAAACTAACTTGACAACGACAACATGGTTACAAGCGACTGAAACCAGACTTCAACGTAAATCGAGAGTTGAATCGTGAGTTGAACAGCTTCATACCAAAAGGCATTAATTAAAATAAGTTCTACATGCAAACACCTTTAACGAAATAACAGTACACGCAGCGCGAAAACTCAATCAATAAAATACACAGATTACGAATGTCACGAAAGAAAATATCTAAATTCGACAAAGAATTAAATTTCAGCGAACGACGTATGTCACACAAAAACAAACTAAACAAAAGAGAACGAATAGCAATATCAACGACGAATCATCAAAACTAATGAAGGGAAAATCTCTGAAATACCTAAAACATCTGAAAACGACGTTAACACGCGGGAAATGGAAACAAAGGCGTTAAATAAGAAAAAATTACGAAAGATAACTATAAAACATGAATTGATAAAAAGTTTACGGAGCTGCTCCGTAAGCCAAAGATGATGGTCAAGTATTATATTCAGCCACGAAATATTTCGCTCAACTTCCACACATTTCGTTCATGTGCGAACAAAATCAATACATCTAAAGTAAAATTAAAGAGAATTTCTGAATAACAATATTTGAAATCCTTAATAAAATTTAGAGTACATTTTCCCAAAAGATTTTTCAGTCCAAAATCCTTAAGAAATTCAAAGCAGAAAGAAGTATATACGAATATCTTAAAATAATACAAAACGTCCAAACAGGCTTTGAAAAAATCAAATGCTAATAAAATCATTTAGAGGCTTTTGAAGTAGCGCAGATTTCTTTACCTCAATTTTTCGAAATTTCAGGCCTCTGAAATATGATGCTGAAAGTCCATATCGGTCCTGAATTAGTGCTAAATATTATTACAAATCTTTAAAATTGTCTAAATAGGTTTAAGAAATTTTGCCAAAATTTTGAAAAAACTTCGAAATTAGAAAATTGCTTGAAACATTTCAAAGATTCACATGGCAAAAAATCTGTGCACACTTTTAAAGCCTCTCTCAGTACATAAAATTTTTACTAAGGATCCTTACCAATATAGTTGAATTGAATTGAATATACAATTTAGGCCAAAGGCGAAGCACTGGGACCTATGAGGTCATTCAGCGCTAAAACGAAAATTGACAGTGAAAAGTTTGAAAGTGTAACAGGAGGAAAACCTCGCAGTTGCGCTATGAATCAATTGTTAGGAGAGGTGGAAAGTAGGATGGAAGAAAGAGAATATGAAAGGGAGTAAAGTAAAAGAAACGAAAGGGATTGCAGCTGGGGGCCGAAGGCACGCTGCAAAGAATCTCAAGTAATGCCAACAGTGCACCGCACGAGGTGCACTGACGACACTACCCTCCTACGGGGCCTTACCAATATAGGAAGCAAAACAAAATATATAACAATAATTAAAAAAAAAAAACACCGAAAGTCACAAAACTTCTACTATAAATCTTAAGAAAACGAAACCGCAAAAATTTAAAAACATCTCTAGTCCTTAAGAATTTCCCTATTGTTTCTGAATTTTTCAAGACAAAGCATATTACAAAAAAAAAAAATCCCTAAAACTTTAGGTATGCTAAATCTTGCCTAAAAAATCTAAAGTAGGAAAAAACCAATCACTAAAAGCTTAACTTCCAAAGTATGAAATTACGAAGATTTAAAAAAAAAAAAAAAAGGCGCGCACAGTTTCCCCTTCCTTTCCCGTTCCCCTCTTCCGTCTCATTTCCCTCATCCTTCCGTTTCCACCATACTCCCTCTGGTTCCGTTTCTCTTTCCTCACATAAATATCCTTATCACCGTAAGCAAAAGTATTTAAGTCTAACGACCCATATCACAACAGAGATCTTCCGCGTACCTTACTGCTAAACGCAGCGTTTACCCAAAAAAAGACAACAAAAATAAAACGGGTGTACGCACAGAGATGCATATGACGCATAACAAACAACCAGTCATCAGGGCTCTACGGCTTGAAAGAAATTGCAGACGAGGAAAGGGGGAAATGGTATAATGGTGAATGTGGAAAGAAGGGAGAGAGAGAGAGAGAGAGAGAGAGAGAGAGAGAGAGAGAGAGAGAGAGAGAGAAATGACAATAATCTTTCATCCTGTTCTTTTATGGGTATTTAAGGCATTTGATAATCAAAATCCTGCCCTCTTTCTGTCTCTCTTTGTAAACACAAACACAAACACAAACACGCACACTACATATATATACACATATATCTATATATATATATATATATATATATATATATATATATATATATATATATATATCTATATAATATATATATATCCTTCACAATATAACACGATGAAAAATCTAGCATATGGAAAATTCCACATCTTAAGACATCAGTTCAAATCTATAAAGATAGATCATCCGCAAGATGTTGGTCGCTGTTGTATGTACAGCTAGAATCATTTCAAATGGATACTAATTCATCTCCGTTTTCATTATTCCACATTTAAAAGTATTCAGATGCCCGCGTACAAAAGTTATTCTTATAATGTTACTCTTCTAGCGTTAACTCCCAAGATCTTACAGCACAATCCAGCATTGTCACCAAGTTGCAATTTTTCATTTACAAACCACACAATCATTTTTAACTTCATACCATATCCATTTTACTTTCTTATAACGTGACTCTACTAGCGTTAACTCTCAAAATCTCACAGCAAAATTGAGCATTATCACCAAGTTGCAATTTTTCATTTACAAACCAGACAATCATTTTGTAACTTCATCGTATCTCATTAACTAAGATCTTTATCGTCAACATTTTCTTCAGTTTCCTCAAGCATCTCATACCTAAAAATGTTTAAACAACCATACTCAGAAATATGACAAGTATTCCCTCTATTATTACTGAGAAACATTACAGCCTTTCCAAAACAACTTTCCATCTTTCTGTTTTGCTCCATGAACACCAAAGGAGTGAAAATAGTGACTTAAAGTAAGCTGCTTGGTTTCACTAAGGTTTTTATAGAGACATCACTATGGTCAGCAGACTGCCTCAACGCTTATTTATAACCGTGCCAAACGACTGGATACGCGAAAAACTCCAACACGCTCACACGTAGCACTCTCACCAAAACATGTTAGGTGAAAAAATCGCGCTGAGGTCACAAAATAATTGTGTACAACAAAGATAACTTCCAAAACAGTTTTTGAAGGAAAGGTCGGTGATTTAGTCAAATCTGTAATCTTATTCACATATAGCTGTCACACTTGGACCATCTTTTTCTTATTCAAGACAACACCAAGTTCTTCAAAACACCGAAATCATGGAATAAAGACCATTATCAAACCTCGACCATCTTGTATCTCTTATATAGCCATGTTAGGGGGAAGCTGCGCGCAAAGTATCATTAAATCAATAAATATATGCGTTCAAAACACTATGATAAAAAATCCTTGTTTGGGAACAAATATCCGAGATTTCTACAAAAAATAAATGTCAAACTGAACCCTCTACACCAACCAAATGTTAAGTGTGATCTACTGTATGTGGTCAATATCACTGAAACTCTTTTAATAACTTAATAAAATCTGTTCAAAGTGAAAGGGACAAATCTCAAGTTCAAAGTGAAAGTTCGAGATTTTCCACCAGATTAATGTTCACAACGAATCCATCCTTGTTTTAACTGATCCAATATTAATTCACAAGCAAAATACTGGTCATATAACAAGGAATTCCAACATTTTGACAGATTTTTGGGCAGCCAAGTTAGAGGGACGGACATACAGACAGACAATGTCGGATCGTTTGTTTTAGATTAAGCCAGCCTTGTACTGACACGGGCTCTTGCTCTAGGGCAGCCCGTAAGAGGTCGGATAAAAGGAGACTCACGAGAAGGATAATATGTACCAAACACGAAGTAGGTCAGAAAATGGTGATTCAGTAAACTCCGTCTGATTACTCCGCTAGACTTTAAGATTACACATAACATTAAAGCCGGATTCTAAATACAAGGTTGCGCTGCTCCTCTATAGGCTTATTATACACGCCATTCTAAAATCATGGCGTTTTGATAACCTCAAAAAGGAAGAAAGGCAGTTCACAGAAACATTAATAGAAATGGTTACCCTAGCAATTACTGGATTGAAAAAGATGAAAGGGGATTCTCAGAAATCCTTTAACTGACTCGAAAGATAATCCAGGAGATTAAAGGACTCTCCGAGAGGTGGCCCCCACGTGGCGGTACCGTAACTTGCCGCTGAAAAGGTAATATCAAAATAAGCAAAATATTGAAAAACATATATATATATATATATATATATATATATATATATATATATATATATATATATATATATATATATATATATATCATAAAAAAATATGTGTGTGTGCGCGCTGTGTGTGTGTGAATGTCTTCTAATCATTAAGTATATTTGCAATGAATGCACCTCAAGTTCAGGTTAACTTTCAGTCAATTTTTTTCCGAAAATTAATCAGAGTAATTACACTTTTTGAGTACATGAGGAATACGAGAGTCAACCGGTCTCATCAGTCCCCAGTGCCATTCACTTCTATCTAACAGAATTCTCTGCTTTACATTTCTGTAACCAAAAATACTTTCTTTTCGGTGCACAAATTAACCTCTTTTTAATTTGGGGGTTCAAATTACTATGCTATCTATAACATCTTTGGCAGCTGGATCATTCTCAGGTGTCAAATTCATCTACCATAAGCGTGTAATGATCATACAGTCTTGAAACTGACTTCCCTTGGTCGAGGCTATGAAGAAGCACGCTTTACTGTTCTCATTGATCTACTCTTACCTAATAAAAATTACTTGAAGTTATTAATTTTGTTACTAATCATATGTATCATCTTGGATTTACTGGATATTTTTACTAACATATACTCAGATGGATTGATTACTATTTATGTACTTTATCTCATTTCTATTTTTTTTTTCTCCATTCTGACATTATAAAAACCATTTTGTTGAGGCTTGCTTTTCAAGTTCATAGCCCTTTCGGTTTGTTCCAATAAATGAGGTGTTCATTGCAAATAATAAAGCTGGTATAAGTAAGGCTGATATAATCTAATTCTTGAATTAAATATTTAATACTAATTTATGAGCATTTAATTCTGTTAGTACCACATTTCAGCTTGTTTGTAGCAATAACGGTAATATAGGAAAAATGACTGATGTAGGAAGTTTGACAAACCGGAAGTAATCACAAAAATAGATAATAATTCTTATCCATAAAACTTGCATAGTTAGAAGTGACCATAAGGACAGGACTTAAAAGAATCAGAATCATAAACGTGCGCAATAACCATGTGAACTATTCTTGCATAATCAGAGGTGACCAGAGAGGTACACATAATCGTATGCAAACTATTTACACATCACAGTTTTCTATTCTGGACATAAAAGTTTTCTGATCATCTCGTTGACACCACGTGAGAGATTCCTTAATTAAACTACCGAGGAATACAAAGCGCATCACCCCTCTCTATCTCTCCGTTTATCTTTGTTGCTGTGATCGTGTTGGTTGTTGTGTAGTAATCCAAACGCTATTGCCTATTAAGGTGGCATTATCCGACCATACTATTAAGTAGATGACAACTGACAACAACGTCCTCCTTTTTTTTTCCAAACTGTTATTTAGATGGTAAAAAAGAGCTAGAGAAGAAATGAACGAATAAAATAGGTACTTTAAAGTTTTCTGAATTCATTGTTTCATGAGAGTGTTTATGTACCTTAAAGTCTAAAGAGTAGGGTCAACACCCGTTTTGTAAATATACTGTTACCAAAACCTACAGCAAGCCTTGGTGGTAAGACACGAGTGGGACTGGGTTATTAAGATGCACAAAGGGCAACGAAATACGGATAACTCGTTCTGTTCTACCACGATACCGTTCGTCTTCAATTCAAGAAAAGCTATTATTCTAAAAAAGCAACTTGAACAAACCTTAGCGCCTGGTTTAAGCGGTAATGGGTCGTAATCAGGGCCAGATGACAAAAGAGTAAAATGAGTAGCTTTTTTTGCATAATAACGTAGAGCATTTTTAAAAATTAATACAGAACCTTTTCAACAAAACTTAGCACAGATGTAAGCGACAATGGGTTATAAGAAGGTCCGAAAAACAACAGAGAAAAAATATTTTTCAAAACATGATTAGCATTTTTCTCAAAGTATAAAAAACAAGGTAAACGAAGTAAATAGCTTAGAAAAATAGCTGATTAACTGGTGTAGGTGGCAAGGCGTTAGAACGAGACCCAAAGCCTTGCAGAGAAAAAAGATACTAAGCTGTGATGTCGCTTCCTTTTCTTGAGAAAGGCTAATATAATAAAAAAAATTCTGCCTGAAATGAAGTTAAAGAGATTCGTCATAAATCAGAATATGCATAAACACGCAATCACACCATATTCTCTTATAATCTGAGGATCAACACAGACAAAGCCAGCTAAATCTAGTTCATTCACAACGCCATAAAGAATGATAGAAGAAAAAAGAAAATATTAACGTCTTAATGGACGCGTCGACAAGGTTTGTCGTTCCCGGAAATGGAGAGAAAAAAAAATACACATTTGCATCGACTGACAACGTAGCCACTCCCAATTCAGATATCTTAATTCCCTCCTTGGCTATCTCACTCCTACTGACAGTGAATAAAATATTTTGTTTACGAAGCCGATCAGCAAGGTGCGTAATATTTTACTGTTCAAAATGACCGCACATTCATAAGTAAGGAACAACCTTAAAAGCTAGGCAAGCCTCCTCAGAACAAAATGGACACGTGATAAATGAAAACGATAATAAAAAGTTGAAATCATCAAATAAACGAGTGAATACCTACAGATGCATAATGATAAACCAGGCGAGGAAAAGATCAAATACAAAAATACAAATAACTAGAAATAAATAAAGTTCAAAACCAACCCAGAGCCCTTGATATCTATATACGAACGCTCTATACCAAAACTCAAATAGAGCTGCTGCTTATGCTACCAACCACCGCAACGCCATTCGTGCATATAATTTGCATGCAGAGGCGGCTCTGAGACCAGCGGGTTAGCTTTGTCGGGGGCATCTCTCAGGTGGTGTCCTACAGGGTGTTAAGATGTATATCAGAAGGGCGACACATACACACACACAGTCAAGTCATCTGCCTCTCTCCTTCCTCTCTCTCCTTCTACGACATACTTACCGTTTATGACTACACACACACACACAGAGAGAGAGAGAGAGAGAGAGAGAGAGAGAGAGAGAGAGAGAGAGAGAGAGAGAGACCTTATGAGTGTGCTGTTATAAGGCGTAATATATAAATGCAGAGAAGAGGGAGAGACCACATGAAGCGCTTGGTAAAATATATAAGTGATGAGAGAGGGGAACACCATATCAGGTGTCTGAGGCTATAAAATTAAATATATAAAAGCAGAATTTGAGTTATGACAAACGTCTTTTGTTATAAAACTTAGCACGTACACAAACGCACTGGAGAGAGGGAGAGCGACGTACAAACCAAACAACTTGAGACTTCCAAATTCAGGTCTTTGAAATAAAAACATAGATTCAAACTCCCCCTCCCTTTTTTTTAATTACAGTTCTAAATCAGTGATGTCTAGGACGTTGTGACATTCGAGAAAGCAGGTCGATGCAGTTATTCCGGGAATACAAACTTATTAGGTTTTAATGATTTCGATCAGGACTTTATTGGATTGACATTTTCGAAGCGACATCATCACAATAATAATAATAATAATAATAATAATAATAATAATAATAATAATAATAATAATAATATTATTATTATTATTATTATTATTATTATTATTACGTAAGAAGCATAAAGAGCCACTAAATTAGAATGCTTATTTGTTAAAAAATAAATAACAGAGACTAGAATAACAAACAATAAATAAATAACTATAGGTAAAAACAGAAGAGGATAATAACGCCTTTAGGTTATTGTCTTTCATTTCTCTTCGATTCTGAGGGAAGAATAAAAGCTAAAAACTGCTGTTCGACGCCAATCAAACATAGGTCCTTTAACTGAACATTTTTCAACCCAGCGTACGAACTACGGTGTACATTTCATGTCCCACAAAATAATTTTCATTATTAACAGTGTCATTTACAGTATTTATCAGTGATTTTATATGTCATTTACAGTTTTGTGGACGATTTTATTTATCGTTACGGTATTTATCATTGATTTATGTCATTACGGTATTTATCAATGATTTATGTAATTACGGTATTTTTCAATGATTTATGTAATTACGGTATTTATCAATGATTTCATGTAAATGCGGTATTTATCAACCATTTTATGTCATTTACAGTATTTGCCATTTCATAAATCCATTATTGTACCGTATTCATTAGTGATTACACATGCCATTTACAGTATTTAACAGTGACTTCACAAGCCATTCACAGTATTTACAGTGATTTCATATGAAATTTACAGTACTTATCATTGATTCTACATGCCATGTACATATTTATCAAAAATACCAAAGGAAAATTGAAAACTTTCACCTTTATGTGATCCATTTGCAAAATCCAACTAGGGTACGGGGATAGTAAAACATCCCCTTTCACAGAAGTGTTCGTAGCGAACCCATGCCTTTAGGTAGATATGAAGATTTTTTTCCTTTAATAATTATATATCTTTCAATAACTACTTAATTACTCTAATAATTATATTACTTCAGACGCAGTCCTTATCCGTGGCATAGAAATTCAAACCCCAAGCACGTAAGTACCAGGAAACAGAAATTCCACCAAACCCCAAGACATGGGGCTGCCATAAACCAGAGGTTACGTCAAGCCTATATGCATGGAAATGCAAGAAAAAAGGGGATGCGTCAAACCCAAAGCCTTAGGAATGTTACGAACCAGAGGCTATATCACACCCCAAGACATGGAATGCCATGAAATAGAGGTTACGTCAAACCAAAAGGCTAGGAGTGCCAAGAAGCAGAAGTCACGTCAAATCCCAAAATGTGAGAGTGCCATGACATCAGTTTACGTCAAACCCCAAGACGAAAGTATCAGAAACCAGAGATTACGTCAAACTCCAAGACATGAGAGTGTCATGAACCAGAAGTTGCGTCAAACCCTAGCTCTTCGTTGGGCGAGCCGATAGAGTTGTGGCCTACACTCGGTAGGCCCGAGTTCGAGTCTCCGGCCGGCTGATGAAGAGTTAGAGGAACTTATTTCTGGTGATAGAAATTCATTTCTCTCTATAATGTGGTTCGGATTCCACAATAAGCTGTAGGTCCCGTTGCTAAGTAACCAGTTGGCTCTTAGCCACGTAAAATAAGTCTAATCCTTCGGGCCAGCCCTAGGAGAGCTGTTAATCAGCTCACTGGTCTGGTAAAACTAAGGTATACTTTTTTTTGTGTGTCAAACCCTAAGGCATGGGAATGCCTTGCACAAGTGGCTACGTCAAGCCCCATGACATGGCTTACCCATGAAATAGGGGTTATGACAAACCCCAAGTCATGGGAGAGCCAGAAGGCATAGGCTACATCGCAGCCTTAGGTTTAGAATGGGTAATCAAAGTGGTAACGATGATGACCCAACATAATTAGAAAGGAAAGATGGGATAATTAGCCTATTCGACTGCCAAATATTTTTTAATAATTAAGGCTTTTGGAACAATTATATCATGTGCCAGTATAAAATTTTACGACGCTTTGCAATTTGAATCAAAATGATGTGACGTTGGTTATACAAAACAATCCAAAATCTTACCACTGGATACACTCAGGCATTGTGTACAAGTAATCAATACCATCGAAAGGGTTCTGTTATAAATATATTTCTACCACAGCACATTTATCAGTAGTAACAGATTACTTATCTGTGTCTGTTACAAACTACAAGTTTAATTCATATCCTCAACTAACCTACAATACTACTAACTTTTCCTATTCAAAGTGAACACCTTATGTAGGAGATTGACACTTATGAATTATAACAACTCTGCGATGCATTTATACTCACGCCAGTACCAATACACAAATACACAAAGAAACAGGAAGACGCGTATGAGAAGATGCCTAACGAGTCCACCTACCGCAGCAATGCGCGTTTCATTCTGCAATAAATTAAAGTAATTGCGTTATTATAGCAGAGAAGACAGGGTGAGGCCATGATAAAAGTTTAAGACGTTGTCTGTTAATGTTAAAATGTAGTGTCCCCTACCAACCATGAACTGAAAGACGATATATATATATATATATATATATATATATATATATATATATATATATATATATATATATATATATATATATATATATATACACACATAAATAATGCACATAACGTACAATATTTGTCCACAGTGATGGCATTCAGTGACGCACTGCACTGACTACTATCATCAATAATAGAATTTAACAAAGTCGATAAAATGACATCAGGTTTTCACCGACTGAGAGAGAGAGAGAGGTTACTAGCATAAGATCCGGTAAAGCTTCTATAGACATCAGAGCGATATGCACGCCACGTGCCACTCCCTCCACCCACGATCAGAGCGGCCACGACCCCAGACAAACAGAAACAATGTTAAACCGTTTAGAAGTAAGTCTTGCTAAAACTGAGAGAGAGAGAGAGAGAGAGAGAGAGAGAGAGAGAGAGAGAGAGAGAGAGAAAATCAGTAATAATCAGTCATCCGGTTTATTTTATGGATTTAAAGCATTTGATAATTCAAGCCCTCCCCTGTCTCTGTTTATAAACACAAACAAACACACTATATATACATACATATATATATATATATATATATATATATATATATATATATATATATATATATACAGTATACTGATATATACCTACACACACAAATACATGTATATAAGTACGTTGCACGTATAAGGGATTGGGATAAAAAAAAAAAAAAACACGCATTCTAAGGTACTGTTAAAGCCATTCCAACTGCTAAAATGTCGAAAAAGCTGCCATTATGGATCGTGCAAGAGTACAGATAATTTCGACGATTTTCTTCCAGCAATCTACGTTTGTAGGACACAAATATCCCTGATGGCAGGTCTTTTCAATATGAAAGTCGTGATGAAGTCTGAAAGAACTTCGTTAGTGGAGTTACAGGGCATACTAAAACGGCGTCTATTCTTATAGCTGAAAACCTGTAGCCTAGGCTAACTTTAGTACTAAATCTACAAATTGGGAACCATAATTTCACCTTTTGGCAAAGTCATCACAGAATAGTCAAAGAAGGTAAGAGCAAACTCACGAACGGATACACGAACGATCTTTCTCCATGCTCTGGCCTTACCTTTGTACTAAGTTTAACTGAAATCCCTTTCACACCTAAGAATTGTAATGACAAGGTAAGCGTGGCAGCTAGATAATGGGCAAATAAAGGGAAAAAATATGGTCACCCTCCTTAACCATAGTTTTTTCCCTGCTGATAGGGGAGTAATTATAATAATAAAATTATAATAATAACACTTACAAGTAACGATACAAAACACTTTTGTTTTTGTGTTCACTGGACATATACTATGGAAGTAGGAACCTTCACGGAGCTGAAACTTGACATTTCTAAAAGCCCCAAAGTTGCTGAGGATGACATGGCGATGAAGGTCAATTTCCAAAAACGATTAAGCCAGTAACTAAAACAGACCAGGTAAGAATGCTGAACTCTGGGAACA
Source organism: Macrobrachium rosenbergii (assembly GCF_040412425.1). Classification (NCBI taxonomy): domain Eukaryota; kingdom Metazoa; phylum Arthropoda; class Malacostraca; order Decapoda; family Palaemonidae; genus Macrobrachium; species Macrobrachium rosenbergii. The sequence goes on along the minus strand of NC_089753.1, from coordinate 9,143,784 downwards.
TCGAGAAAAGATATCTCGTTTGTGAGGGTTTTCTCTATCTAAAAAGCCTTCACACGCAGAGTCCAAGACCAAGTTGAGCATTGAAAACATGTTGTCCATAGCGTCATTGCATAAAAAGATAACCTCTTCATCGAAAGCGAGCAGTTGCAAAGGTTAAAAGCAATAGGATATGTGCTCGTGCTGTATGGAAGACGAAAAGTAAGGTGGGAGACGACGTTCATTGTCAGGTCTTACAATGGCAGGCCTACTCTTGAGCAATTTGTTACACAAAAGCATGAGTAAAGTAGAGAATCTGCATTGTCCTTGCCGTAATGGCGCACAGACAGTCAAAATAATCGTTGAGGCGTCTCCAAATGACCCTTTACTCCTGATCATCGATTTTGGGTTACGCTTTTGGAAACTCCCTGTGTCAAAGTCCACTTCCAAATTCTGAGATATACCACTAAGAACACTTATAACCGAACTGTTAGCAACTGAGGGGATCTCACGCGCTGAGCTTAATCTCCCAACAAAAGCGATGTTCTTCCCTGTATGATTTCAGCAAGCCTTAATGTTGGTTTAAAATGGTAAGAAGGATGAACAAGAACGGAACTGTTATTTATTCGAAAAGGCGTTGGACTGTTATTACAACCTTGCGGTGAGTATGAAAATAGCTACAGCTTCAAAGGGGGAAAATTCATATATTTAATTTCAAGGATCCCAGTTTTAGACTGCCAACTTCCTTATGAAATTAGTAACCTAAGAATAACAGGCTTTGGAGAAAGGAAATGTCAGTCTTCTATTATTTGTCTTTTAGTTTTGCTTATTAACAGTACGTAGTTATGTTCAAAGGAATTTAAAGGAATAAATATTCATGAATTTATCATTAGTATCATTATCATTAACAGTACTATTACTGTGCGCAGTATATGTGATTTTTTCACTGTATAGGCAGTAATACAATGATTATACAATCCTACAATAATGTTATCATACAGCACAAAGAGCATTAGATTTTCGCTAATAGGCAGACGTAACTAACTGGTTAGTTGTAAAGCGAGAGCACATTACTTTGTGAAGTTAGAAATATTTGAGCGACATTGTTACAATGACAAACTGTTCCACCACGAAATGAGAACAAAAATGACGTTGGTAAAGCGTGAAACGGGAACTTTAGTTTAAGACTTGAAACATACTTAAAGGAAAGCATGTTCGAAATTTCTGTTTTGGAGTCTGACACTACAAGAATCAGAGACATGAGTTTTAAAACTGTGGAAAATTAAAAGAGACAGATTAGATTTTAAACGGGTTGGTTCCTTACTGAGAGACGGAGGGACTGATTGGCTGATTTTGTGTTGCTGACAGAGCTAATGAAACAAACATTCTGAGGATGCTGCTAAAGCCATAAATGTCCATATCGACCCCCAAACCCACGCCTTTCCTTTAAGAGCATTCCGACTGATTTAAAGGTGACGAGTACACCATTATGGTTCTTACAAACGTATATAGTGCCAACAATTTTCTCCCAACAAGATGTGTTTGTGAACCATAAATGTCCCAAGTGGCAGCTATTTTCAGTATGTCACAAAGTTACTAACCTTGGTGATATCAGAAAGGGTATGCATGTCAAATATGAAATCTCTAATCTCATAATTTAAAGGGTACGGCCAAAGTTAAAGTTGTGTACAGTCAAACAAAATTGGGAACTAAAAACTTCACTTAATGGCAAAATTTTCATACAATATTAATAACAAAAAAAGTAAATGTACACTGGCGGACAGACACATGGATGCTCTCTCTTCGTCTACTATTGTGTTCTGTCTTTGAACAAAGATAGACTGAAATCCTTCCAACCTTCTATCTGATAAGATGATAGGGAAAGCATGACAGAAGTACTGAAGGATAGATAAGCAGGAAAACAAAGGGGACAAAGATCGTTTACGAATTGTCGGTTGGGACACAGTGCAAGGGTACGGGTAGTATGATTAAAAACAAATATATATATACTCGTCAACATGTGCGCATGCAATGCGTATCACGGAAATCAAATAAACGTACAAAAACACTATTCGGTACACAGAGGGTATGTGCTGAAAGCATCGGACTGTATCACTATTCCAGAATTTATTTATTTATCCCTATCACTCTAATTCTATTGAGCATATTACTACCAATTCTCTTCTATTTTCTGTTTCTATTTGCAACCTATTCTTTAACTCTTCTCTCCTAACAACACCCTCCCACTGCCCTGCCACTTTTTACGCTGCGGGAGACCCCCAAAACCACCCTCACCTTCCAATTACACGCCCACCTCCTCCTGAACTAGTCACACACTTCCACCCGCATCTCTGACATCAACACTCAACTTTCCAAATATCTTACAGAGAGAGAGAGAGAGAGAGAGAGAGAGAGAGAGAGAGAGAGAGAGAGAGAGAGAGCAAATGTCCATATAACAAAATCTATGACAAGAAAATAATAGATGCTAGAATAAGGAGAGACAGGGAGAGAATGAATGGCCTCTCCCTAGTGAGGGTGAGAATTACCTCGTCGAGGTCCTCTCTCTCTCTCTCTGAATCATCAAAAAGGGATAGATCAAACCGCTGGCATACTCACGCACAACGGCGATGATACAGCTTGTGAGAATTTTCCAAACAAATTTTCTGCATAACTCTTGTAGAATACAAACTGTAAAGCAGTGTTGATGCCTACTGTATGATGTAAAGATGCACTGTGATGCACTTCCCTGGTCCTGTACAAAATCCTGACCCATATCACTCATAACCAAAGGTACTCTAGTAATTAAAACTCTCTTAAATGTCACGACCTAGTTTTACAGTAGTAACTCGATGAACAGGCTTAACAAAAAACATTACTGTCTCCCCAGTTGCAATAAAATTACAGGGAAATCGGTACAACGTCTAAGATTAGCATCCTTTCACTGTCCTCCTAGAGCGTTACAAGTTCAAGTCTTGAAAGCATGGACACGAGGCCAGTAGCATTTTCATCCCAAAAATTGACGCTCAGCTAGAAACAAAACTTAGAAACTTGTCAGCGGTTATGGGTCACAGTGGTTCCCAAACCCCAACAGCAGGTGTGATACCCCTCCTCCCTCGAAATCCCTCAACAACAATGAGGTCCACCCCTTTACACACATCCCCTCCCCCCAGCAAAAAAAGGAAAAAAATCGATGAAATCGCATCAAGAACCGTCGACACCCAAAAGCATCATCGCCATGCCCACACCAATTTGGGCAGAACGTCGCTCCCATGCAATTTCTCTGGAAGGCGTGAGAGCCCGGAGGTCGGCAAAGTGCATACCTGTCTCGATCCTCTTTTCAGATTATGACATTATTTATCTTCTTGAAAAATTATGTTATGATTAAGGTATTTATTTACCAAGTTATAATGATACCTTTGGAACTTTTATTTACCAAGTTATAATGATACCTTTGGAATTTGAAACTATTTCGGTTATGACTGCAAGTGAGCAAGAGGCAACACCTGTACAGCCCTTTCTTTTTCTTATGTTTCCTATAATCAATGGGAGATTTATAAACTGCAAGAATGAAAGGATATACATTTAACGTCGTCACAGTTTAAACAAGGGTCAAAATACTTTAGTAATATGTACGAGCAGCTTTCAATTTCATTTGTTGGAAACTTAAGGGCCAGGTGCCACCAGTACATGTAAATAAGGTTCGTTTCATAGAGAATAGAAAGTCTGCGTTCGTCCTTATACAGCAAAAGGAATTTGAGCATTGAAGACATTAGAAGCATAAGAGAATTTTGCAACCTTAAACATACCTGCAAAATTTAACAACTTAATTCAATGGAAAAACATCATAATTCCACTAACAACTGGCAAACTATATGTTGATTACTATTATAAACAATCTCTTGAAGCCTATGTAAACGTTCAAACTTATAAGGCACCTGTTTAAATGTTTTGAAAAGGGTAAAATTACCTGCAAGTAGTGATGCGCGGTATTTAATTTCTAATGAAATGCCAGTCTACTATCTGTTTGCTTTCCTGGAAGATACTGTTGAAGGATATCTATGCCGTAGCTCCTCATATTCTTGACAAATACATGAACATCTGCTTTCTTAATTTTGTTTTCCCTCGACGAGGCAGAGGCATGGCATGAACACCTGTTTCCCTATTTGATTCATTTATTTATCTATTTCCCTAATTAATTAATTGATTGATTAATCGACCAATACTTGCACGGTAACTACAAGAAAAACACATTTTAGCGTACTCAATAACATGGTACGAATTGAAAACATCATGAACCCGGCACAAGTGACAATAAAGGTTATACTTTATTTAATGACAGCAAGATCAGACAGACGAAGTTCTTAAGTTTCTTTTAAAAAAGTTATTTCCTTTGAGCAATGATAAGCCCGTATCGTGCCCACCCTCGACAAAAAAAAAAAAAAAAAAAAAGCGGCCGTTAGAGAGTACTGCGTATTTGTACTCTTAAAAATAAGAGTAAACATAATCGATCTTTTTGCAGTTAAATGAACGAAAAAAATGTTATAGCCAAAGACTTAAATTTCTTGCCATAAGAGTTCACAAAATACCAAGTTTTAGGACCAGCTATATTTTCTGCAACTTGGGATACAAGCATGCTCAGTTGGGGAGTTAGTTTTTCACAGACAACGCTACTTTCATTTACTTTCTATCGATACACTCACGTGCCTTCTAACAAAAATGCAATTAATTATAATAAAAACTCGTTCAAGAGCCACATTGCTACGCATTACGCTGAGCATGGGATGTAAAAATCAGTCGCAAGGCAATCGTTTTCACAAGTCCAACGAACCAATTACTTCCAGAAGGTGAAATACCAAAGCCCTCTTTAAATCAATTAAAGAAATCTACATCTTGCTTTTCTTACCGAAGTGACTACGAAAATCTGGGTAAAATGAAAATTCTTCTTTTCACTAAAATTCTTGTATTTGCCCTTACACCCTCCGTAACTCAATGAATTTCTTGAGCACATACATTGGCCAAACATACAACAGTGGTCTGGTAAAACTAAGGTATACTTAACATACAACTATGCTAAACACATTACCTTAAGAAGCCATTATTGTTACAATTGTCATATTGTTTTTGTCAAAGTTACGGCGCAACATTTCAAGTTTCATAATACACAACTAATACACATATGAGAGAGAGAGAGAGAGAGAGAGAGAGAGAGAGAGAGAGAGAGAGAGAGAGAGAGAGAAGGGGGTGTTGCAATCCTGACTGCTCCCCCCTTGTCCCTCTCGTCGCTCCCAAGCCCAACCTACTCCCCCCCCAAAAAAAAAGTAGCATCTGTAATGAGAATCATTTAATTCCCCCATTGTGGAACTTCCAGACATGGTGGTTTCATCCTCCTAATCCAGGGATTAACAGCTCATCCTCTTTATCAAAACACCTGTGCGATTCTCTCGAAGGTCCAAAGGAGGCGCCTTTAATTCAAATACGTAATTGATGCACCTGGGCTGTGACAAGCCAGGAGGAGGGAGGAGGAGGGAGGGAGAAAGACGACGACGACGACAGGGAGGAGGAGAAGGGAGGAAGATGATACGAAGGAAGAGAAGGACGAAGGAGGAAGACAAGATGCAGAAGAAAGGAGGGTGGAAGATGAAGAGATGAAGAAAGAGTAAGGAGGACGACGTGGAGGAGGAGTAGGAAACTGCACTTCCAAGGAAAAGGAGAAGGGAGGGGCAGATCGGGAGGGAAGTGGGTCGAGGGAGGGGGAGGGAGAGGAACAGGGAGGCGGTGTGGGAGAGTGAGAGAAGGGAGATGCAACCAATGCACAGGAATGAAGGTGTCGGTCGGCTTCTTTTTTTGGGCCGGTAATTTTGTTCTGGCCATTTCACGCCTTCGCACAAGGGATTGTGCGTGCGAGCAATTTATGCGTCATATACGGGTATGCGCGCAGCCTGGCTCGTTCGACGACTCGTACTGTTAAAGGCAGAACAAGCACGAGTCATCATCATCATCCCCAGAGACCATATGGAGCAGGTACGACGCGAAACGGACAATGGCAAACGTTCATATTTAGCCTTGGGTTAATTGGTGTGTTTTTCCATGAACATCCTCATGTTATTAACATACGTCATTGTTCCATTTGGTTCCCTAATTTTTCAGACGTTTGGGCTTCTACTATGTGGGAACTTGCACTGCATGTAAATGGTCTTGGAAGTTGAGCTATGAGAATGTTTGCATATTCTGAATAACAACTAGGACTTGACCATGCGCACGATCTATCTCTCTCTCTCTCTTATTAATCTGAATATCAGTACGTGAAATGAAAACATGCGGATACTCTCTGAAAAACTTGTTACAACTGAAACTCATGTTTACCTCAGGTGGGTCCTGGTTTACCTCATAAGCGCCCACAGACGAATAGGGTCAGTCTCCCTGACACAGGTCGACCTTTCAACCGGTTGCCGCTGACCCCAAAGCCAGTGGGGCGTCCTATAGTGTTCTGACCCCCTTGATCGTTCGCTTCGAGAAGAGGCAGAAGTTAAACTAGTTACAGTACTCTGCGTGTACAGATTCTCAGAGCCTTTTATTGCAGGGGTTTGACAGCGAGAGGAAAATGTAAGAAAAGCATACAAAGCTGTAATTCAAATCTCATCTCCCTCCTTACCAAACATACACACACACACACACACACACGTACATACATACGTACATACGTAGATACATACATACACAAACACACACACTGCATATATATATATATATATATATATATATATATATATATATATATATATATATATATATATATATATATGTGTATGTGTATATATGTATATATATATATATATATATATATATATATATATATATATATATGTGTGTGTGTGTGTGTGTGTGTGTGTGTGTGTATGTAGGTATGTATTTATGTATGTACGTATGTATGTTCGCATTTCTTTTGTTTACAAAAAACCTTCCCTGAGAACTTAAATTTAACAAAGCTTAAATACAGCGTGGCCATCAATTTACAATATGCTTAGCAAGCACAAAAGCATACGAAGGGCCAACCGTGTCCAAATGTTTCAAAAGCATTCAACACACCTGACGGAATACTGTCGAAGGCATTCCACTCACGGGAGTATCACCGTCAAGCACCACCACAAGCCTCCCGTCGGAGCACTGGTACAGAGCCAAATTCCCTTTGGCAATCCACATCGCTGACAGCTGCCTATCTGATGAACTTCAAACTCGCTTCGAAAACCTAACGCATTTGCTGGTGTCTCTGTCCCCATTTACGTTTTCGGTTTTCGGCATAACGCCTCTTCACAAGGCAACGAATCCAACGCGTTAAACAGCAACGGTGAAAATAAAAGCACAAACATCGTCACATGCTGCTCTCTGTACTCACCTTGGTTTCCCTTACTTTTCATAAACATTCGTTAAAACTTATCGACGTGGAAAGGTTTATTGAAACTAAACATCTACCAAATCCGACTGTCTCTAAACCCAAATGGTGTGTTAATTCTAGCAGAAACAAGTAAAAATATGTAGATTAATCTACACAAATAAAAAGGTAACACATACCGTTGTGATTGTTTGTCAAAGCAAAAACAAATACCTTCCCAAGAAAAATCAAGCAAAACGAAAGACGGAAAATATACTCTGTGGTGCATTACCATAACGGGTTTCTCGTTACAGCGGCCGCACTCTTCAAAAAGGGAATTACAATCACTTTCACTCTGGCGCTAACTGGTTTCAACCAAAATGCTACGGCGCATGGCCTCTTTCTATGCGTCTCATATGGGTTTTTTACTCCCGTTTAATCTCCTGCTTATAATTTTGTCGGTTTAGCGAGTTACCCTATAACCCAGATGGTTACTGAGAAATTTATTTAGCCGGTGAAAATAACTTACAGGGCTGGCTTTCATGCAAAATATTCGAACACTGCATGGGAATATAAAAAAAAAAAAAAAGGGGCATTACCTCCAAAGACACGACAATTGTATTGATAAGTAACCTTTCAAAATAAACACACGCACACACACATGACAACATTTCGGGGCACAGCATTACAAAGTGATTTACATAACAAAGACTTTATAAATGCATAAGTTGAGAGAAAAGTAATGACGTTTATCTACAGTATCTCTGAAGAAACAGGAGAAAAAGGGTAAAAAGGAAAAAAATTAGGGGAATGATAAAAATGTAAAACTGTGAAAGAAAACGGAAGAGGAGGCGAATTCCAAAGCGTATATGCAACACTTTTAGCAGTCCTACACGTTTTATACTAGCATATGATGAATGAACAGCCAATTTAAATGTACATTTATCTTTACTATCATTACTGTTGTTGTTTTGTCTGTTTTGCTACTGGAAACTAAGGTGCGTACAAAGCCAGCAACAAATATGAATGTATTTACTTGTATATTAATTATATATTTCTTGCCTTCATGCTTAACTTGGAATATTTTTAAGTCAATGGCTTTTTTTCGGGTTCACGTGAATGTGCGCTGTTCAGGAAGAATAATAATAATAATAATAATAATAATAATAAAAATAATAATAATAATAATACCCAGGAACATCAAAGGAATGCACCCATGATATGAACTTTACCTACCTGATTCACTGCGTGCAATTAAGTTATAATACAAGTGATAACACCCATAGAGTATATGTCGGCGTAAAAGTATGGATGTGTGCGTGTAATTCTGCTAGCGTGTAAGTATATTCACACTTTGTTGACTTCTTGGGTCTCATTATGAACTATTGCCATTAAAGGTTTATTGCAAGTTTATCTGGTGGTAATTTTTGGTTTTGTTTATAGGTTACGTTCAGGTTACATTTCTGCATATGCGCTAAGAAACACGGGAAATATATACTACACACACACACACACACACACACACACACACATATATATATATATATATATATATATATATATATATATATATATATATATATATATATATATATATATATATATATATATATATATATATATATATATATATATATATATATATATATATATATATATATATATATATATATATATATTTCGTGTTTCTTAACGCAAATGCAGAAATGTAACCTGAACGTAACCTATAAACAAAACCAAAAATTACCACTAGATAAACTTGTAATAAACCTTTAATGGCAATGGTTCATAATGAGGCCCAAAGAAGTCAACAAAATTTTAATATACTTATACGCTAGCGGAACATATTGCAAGCCGAACTAAACAGACATATACAGAGAAAGGTACGTTCCTTACAAATCAAACCCATTTAAGACAAGCGGTTGCTATTTTCAGCCTGCAGAAATCTTCACGAAGCAGCAGCCAACCCCCAACTCTTAATAAAACACACAAGCGCACTGACACACACACACACACACACACACACACATACACACAGTTAAAAAGAACGCACTTCATCAGCGTAAAACACAATGGCCATCTGCCCTTACATGGGTTGCGAGAACACGACCTGTTCAAAAACAATTTCATTCACTGAAACATCAACAACTCCTTAAGTAGCGTTCCGGAGCAGATAATATCTTCTGATAACATCTTCACAAGATAAAACAGAACGTGAATAAGGCGACCGTCCGCTCGTGAGGATGGATACCTGTTTGCGTCTTGGTTGCAAGGGTGATGGATGCAAATCGCAGGAAGCTAAAAACAGGCCGTAAAAACAATCCGATACTGGCCTATAGTCCTTCTCATAAGGAGAGGTGTCAAGGGAACTGGCCTCTCGGGTGATGATATATAACACCTGCTAAAAAATCAAAAGGAATGAAGGACATCGAGAGAGAGAGAGAGAGAGAGAGAGAGAGAGAGAGAGAGAGAGAGAGAGAGAGAGAGAGGATTCAAGTAAAATGAAAAGTAACTGTCATACGCACAAGGTTATACATGTACTGTTCATACAAGCTTGCCTATAATACTTCAAGAAGCCAAAATTCTAATATTCTGCCAGGGGAGGGGACCAGCCAGAACTTGTTTCTTTGTACTATTTGTAATATGGAAATATTTAAGTTTACGCAAGGATAATTAAAGAGGGAATAAAGTCTTAATTAGTGGTAATGCACACCCGACCACATACCAGCCGAAGTACTAGGTGGCGATAATGACCTGTCCTCCATGAAAAATAAGAACTAAACGGAAACTTTTAAACATAAGAGTTACCAGCGGACACGGCACAGAAGAGGCTTGGGAGGTTAAATGTAAATAAAAATGACTACATAAAAAAATAAGTTCAGAATTTAAACATAATACATACGAATATAAAAATATTTAATGCATGTCCACTCTTCACAGTGAGAGAACGTGAAAGTTCGGACAACTCCAATGAAAACATTAAATTTTGTTGTATGCCATTAAGAAAAATATCAAATCAGTCAACATTCAAACGAAGTAACAATAGAATTTGCTGCTCTCAACCTAAAGTTCTAAAAGACAGCTCCTTGTGGTCAAAAGCCAAGAAAATTCCAATGGCCTTGCAGTAAGAAAGGCCATACCCTTAGCTTATTTCCATAAATTTCAAATAATTACGTTACCATACAATTGTACTACTGCTAATGGCAATAAGAAAGTCATAGATTTCTTGTTCTAGTTAAATAATTTTCCACTCAGCACCAATACCAAAAAATCTGCGGTCCTACAGGAAAAATATCTTCCAGAATTGGAATAAACATGACAAAGAGGTGACTGAAAATACTAAGACAAAAACATCATATGCTAACAACTGCCACAGAACGGAAAATGATAAATGAAGTGTTATTTTCAACGAAAAAATCAACTGCAGACCCAGAGGCAGTAGATTTAACGAAAAACACATACTTTGAGAATGCTAACAATTACACTGTTATGAAGACTAACACAAATTTGAAGCATTGCGTTAATAAAGGAAAATAAAGACTTTTCAGAGTAAGAGTAATCTCATATTAAACAAATATAAAATATGTCTAATAAAAAAATAAAGGAATAAGATAAAATAACGCACACTTGAAATCAGCCAAAAATAAAACTTCAACAGGAAATTAAAGGAAAAATGTAAAGAATATAAAAATGGGAGAATGCAGATTGTTTAAAAATACCCAGCAAGTGGGTATGAAATTATCCATGCCCACTGCATCACAGCGTCCTATCGTCCCAATCAACCGGGAAGCCCTGGGGAATTTCCCCAACAATGAATATGGCACCGCTGAGCAGTCATCGCCTATTTCATAACGTTAGTATCGACTGTCCTTACGCAAGGAAGGGAATTCGAGAAGGTGACTTTTCGCTTACAACATGTTTACTTCAATATCCGGATTTCAACCAGGAACCGCATTTCTATATAACAATTACTTACTTGACAGAACGAGAGAGATGTAGGGAAATCAGACTGAATGAATGAGAGAGAGATGTAGAGACATTAGACAGAGTGAATGAGAGACATGTAGAGACATCAGGTAGAATGAATGAGAGAGATGTAGAGACATTAGACAGAGTGAATGAGAGAGATGTAGAATTAGAGAGATGTAATGAGAGACATTAGACAGAACAGAATGAATGAGAGAGATGAGAGCTGAATGAGAGACATAAAATTAGACAGAATGAGTGAGAGAGATGAAGAAACATTAGACAGAATGAATGAATGAGAGATGTAGAGACATTAGACAGAATGAATGAGAGAGATATAAATGAATGAGAGAGATGTAGAGACATTAGACAGAATGAATGAGAGAGATGTAGAGACATTAGACAGAATGAATGAGAGAGATGTATAGACATTAGACAGAATGAATGAGGGAGATGTATAGACATTAGACAGAATGAATGAGAGAGATGTAAATGAATGAGAGAGATGTAGAGACATAAGACAGAATGAATGAGAGAGATGTAGAAGCATCAGACAGAATGAATGAGAGAGATGTAGAGACATTAGACAGAATGAATGACAGAATGAGATGAATGAGAGAGATGTAGAGAGAGAATGATTATACAGAATGAATGAAAGAGATGAATGAATGAAGCATCAGAATGAATGAATGGGAGAGATGTGCAGAGACATTAAACAGAATGAATGAGAGAGATGTAGAGACATTAGACAGAATGAATGAGAGAGATGTAGAGATGTTGAGACATTAGACAGAATGAATGAATGAGAGATGATTAGAGAATGACATTAGACAGAATGAATGACAGAGATGTAGAGACATCAGACAGAATGAATGACAGAGATGTAGAGACATTAGAGAGAATGAATGAGAGAGATGTAGAGACATTAGACAGAATGAATGAGAGAGATGTAAAGACATTAGACAAAATGAATGAGAGATGTGGAGACATTAGACAGAATGAATGAGAGAGATGTAATGAGACATTAGACAGAATGAATGAGAGAGAGATGTAATGAGACAATAATGAATGAGAGAGATGTAGAGACATTAGGCAGAATGAATGAGAGAGATGTAGAGACAATAGACAGAATGAAAGAGAGAGATGTAGAGACATTAGACAGAATGAATGAGAGAGATATAAATGAATGAGAGAGATGTAGAGACATTAGACAGAATGAATGAGAGAGATGTAGAGACATTAGATAGAATGAATGAGACATTAGGCAGAATGAATGAGAGAGATGTAGAGACATTACACAGAATGAATGAGAGAGATGTAGAGACATTAATGAGAGAGATGTAGAGACATTAGACAGAATGAATGAGAGAGATGTAGAGACATTAGACAGAATGAATGAGATGTAGAAGCATTAGACATGAATGAGAGAGATGCAGAATGAATGAATGAGACAGAATGAATGAGAGATGTAGAGATGTAGAGACATTAGACAGAATGAATGAGAGAGATGTATTAGACAGAATGAATGAATGAGAGAGATGTAGAGACAGAGAATGAATGAGAGATGTAGACATTAGACAGAATGAATGAGAGAGATGTAGAGACATCAGACAGAATGAAATGTAGAAGAGACATTAGACAGAATGAATGAGAGAGATGTAGACATTAGACAGAATGAATGAGAGATGATGTAGAGACATTAGACAGAATGAATGAATGAGAGAGTGTAGAGAGATATAAAAATGAGAATGTGGAGACATTAGACAGAATGAATGAGAGACATGTAAGACAGAATGAATGAGAGAGATGTAGAGACATTAGACAGAAAGGACAAATGATGAGAGAGATGTATGACAGAATGAATGAGAGATGTAGAGACATTAGACAGAATGAATGAATGAATTAGAGAATGAGATGTAGAGACATTAGACAGAATGAATGAGAGAGATGTAGAGACATTAGACAGAATGAATGAGAGAGATGTAGAGACATTAGACAGAATGAATGAGAGAGATGTAGAGACATTAGACAGAATGAATGAGAGAGATGTAGAGACATTAGACAGAATGAATGAGAGAGATGTATGAGAGAGATGTAGAAGCATCAGCATCAGACATGAATGAATGAGAGTTGTAGAGATGTGAATGAGACATAATGACAGAATGAATGAGAGAGATGTAGAGACATTAGATGAATGAGAAGATGAGAGATGGATGAGAATGAATGTAGAAGCAGAATGAGATGTAGAGACATTAGACAGAATGACATTAGAGACAGAATGAATGAGAGAGATGTAGAGACATTAGAGATGCACAGAATGAATGAGAGAGATGTAGAGACACAGAATGAATGAGAGAGATGTAGAAGCATCAGACAGAATGAATGACAGAATGAATGAGAAGAGATTAGACAGAATGAGAGAGAGATGTAGAGACATTAGACAGAATGAATGAGAGAGATGTAGAGACATTAGACAGAATGAATGAGAGAGATGTAGAGAGATGAGAGAGATGCAGAATTAGAAGACAGAATGAATGAATGAATGAGAGATGTAGAGACATTAGACAGAATGAATGAGAGAGATGTAGAGACATTAGACAGAATGAATGAGAGACATTAAACAGAATGAATGAGACAGAATGAATGATGATGTCAGAGACATTAGAGACATTAGACAGAATGAATGAGAGAGATGTTGAGACATTAGACAGAATGAATGAGAGAGATGTAGAAGCATCAGAAAGAATGTAGAGACATCAGACAGAATGAATGACAGAGATGTAGAGACATTAGACAGAATGATGAATGACAGAATGAATGAGAGAGATGTAGAGACATTAGACAGAATGAATGAGAGAGAGATGTAGAGACATTAGACAGAATGAATGAGATGAGAGAATGACATGTAGACAGAATGTGAGAAAGACATTAGACAGAATGAATGAGAGAGATGTAGAGACAGAATGAATGAGAGATGTAAAGATTTAGACAGAATGAAGAATGAATGAGAGAGATGTAGAGACATTAGAATGAGAGAGATGTAGAGACAGAATGAATGAGAGAGAATGATGTGTAGAGACAATAGACAGAATGAAAGAGAGAGATGTAGAGACATTAGACAGAATGAATGAGACAGAATGAATGAGAGATGTAAATGAAGAATGAATGAGAGATGTAGAGACATTAGACAGAATGAATGAATGAGAGAGATGTAGAGACATTAGATAGAATGAATGAGACATTAGGCAGAATGAATGAGAGAGATGTAGAGACATTACACAGAATGAATGAGAGAGATGTAGAGACATTAGGCAGAATGAATGAGAGATGTAGAGACATCAGACAGAATGAATGAGAGATGCAGAGACATTAGACAGAATGAATGAGAGAGATGCAGAGACATCAGACAGAATGAAAGAGAGAGATGCAGAGACATTAGACAGAATGAATGAGAGAGATGTAGAGACATTAGACAGAATGAATGAGAGAGATATAAAAATGAGAATGTGGAGACATTAGACAGAATGAATGAGAGACATGTTGAAGCATCATACAGAATGAATGAGAGAGATGTAGAGACATTAGACAGAATGAATGAGAGAGATGTAGAGACATTAGACAGAATGAATGAGAGAGATGTAGAGACATTAGACGGAATGAATGAGAGATGTAGAGACATTAGACAGAATGAATGAAAGAGATGTAGAAGCATCAGACTGAATGAATGAGAGAGATGTAAAGACATAAGACAGAATGAATGAGAGAGATGTAGAGACATTAGATAGAATGAATGAGAGAGATGTAGAGACATTAGACAGAATGAATGAGAGAGATGTTGAGACATTAGATAGAATGAATGAGAGAGATGTAGAGACATTAGACAGAATGAATGAGAGAGATGTTGAGACATTAGACAGAATGAATTAGAGAGATGTAGAGACATTAGATGGAATGAATGACAGAAATATAGAGACATTAGGCAGAATGAATAACAGAATGAATCAGAGAGATGTAGAGACATTAGACAGAATGAATGAGAGAGGTGTAGAGACTTTAGACAGAATGAATGAGAGAGATGTAGAGACATTAGACAGAATGAATGAGAGAGATGTAGAGACATTAGACAGAATGAATGAGAGAGATGTAGAGACATAAGACAGAATGAATGAGAGAGATGTAGACATTAGACAGAACGAGTGAGAGAGATGAAGAGACATTAGATAGAATGAATGAGAGAGATGTAGAGACATTAGACAGAATGAATGAGAGAGATGTAAATGAAATGAGAGAGATGTAGAAGCATCAGTCTGAATGAATGAGAGAGATGCATAGACATAGACAGAATGAATGACAGAGTTGTAGAGACATTAGACAGAATGAATGAGAGAGATGTAGAGACAATAAACAGAATGAATGAGGGAGATGTAGAAGCATCAGTCTGAATGAATGAGAGAGATGCAGAGACATTAGACAGAAAGGATGAGAGAGATGTAGAGACATTAGACAGACTGAATGAGAAATGTAGAGACATGTAGAGACATTAGACAGAATGAATGAGAGAGATGTAGAGACATTAGACAGAATGAATGAGAGAGATGTAGAAGCATCAAACAGAATGAATGAGAGAGATGTAAAGACATTAGACAGAATGAATGTGGGAGATGTAGAGACATTAGACAGAATGAATGACAGAGATATAGAGACATTAGACAGAATGAATGAGAGAGATGTAGAAGCATCAGACAGAATGAATGAGAGAGATGTAGAGATATTAGACAGAATGACTGAGAGATGTAGAGACATTACACAGAATGAATTAGAGAGATGCAGAGAGACTAGAAAGAATGAATGAGAGAGATGTAGAAGCATCAGACTGAATGAATTAGAGAGATGCAGAGACATTAGAGAGAATGAATAAGAGAGATGTAGAGGCATTAGACACAATGAATGAGAGAGATGCAGACACATTAGACAGAATGAACGAGAGAGATGTAGAGATATTAGACAATGAATGAGAGAGATGTAGAAACATTAGACAGAATGAATGAGAGAGATGTAGAGACATTAGACAGAATGAATAAGAGAGATGTAGAAACATCAGACAAAATGAATGAGAGAGATGTAGAGACATTAGACAGAATGAATGAGAGAGATGTAGAGACATTAGCCAGAATGAATGAGAGAGATGTAAATAAAATGAGAGAGATGTAGAAGCATCAGTCTGAATGAATGAGAGAGATGCATAGACATAGACAGAATGAATGACAGAGTTGTAGAGACATTAGACAGAATGAATGAGAGAGATGTAGAGAAAAAAACAGAATGAATGAGGGAGATGTAGAAGGATCAGTCTGAATGAATGAGAGAGATGCAGAGACATTAGACAGAAAGGATGAGAGAGATGTAGAGACATTAGACAGACTGAATGAGAAATGTAGAGACATGTAGAGACATTAGACAGAATGAATGAGAGAGATGTAGAGACATTAGACAGAATGAATGAGAGAGATGTAGAAGCATCAAACAGAATGAATGAGAGAGATGTAAAGACATTAGACAGAATGACTGTGGGAGATGTAGAGACATTAGACAGAATGAATGAGAGAGATGTAGAGACATTAGACAGAATGAATGAGAGAGATGTAGAAGCATCAGACAGAATGAATGAGAGAGATGTAGAGATATTAGACATAATGAATGAGAGAGATGTAGAGACATTACACAGAATGAATTAGAGAGATGCAGAGAGACTAGACAGAATGAATGAGAGAGATGTAGAAGCATCAGACTGAATGAATTAGAGAGATGCAGAGACATTAGAGAGAATGAATGAGAGAGATGTAGAGGCATTAGACACAATGAATGAGAGAGATGCAGACACATTAGACAGAATGAACGAGAGAGATGTAGAGACATTAGACAATGAATGAGAGAGATGTAGAAACATTAGACAGAATGAATGAGAGAGATGTAGAGACATTAGACAGAATGAATAAGAGAGATGTAGAAACATCAGACAAAATGAATGAGAGAGATGTAGAGACATTAGACAGAATGAATGAGAGAGATGTAGAGACATTAGACAGAATGAATGAGAGAGATGTAGAGACATTAAATAGAATGAATGAGAGAGATGTACAGACATTAGACAGAATAAATGAGAGAGATGTAGAAGCATCAGACTGAATGAATGAGAGAGATTCAGAGACATTAGACAGAATGAATCAGAGAGATGTAGAGACATTAAACAGAATGAATGAGAGAGATGTAGAGACATTAGACAGAATGAATGAGAGAGATGAAGAGACATTACACAGAATGAATGAGGGAGATGTAGAGACATTAGACAGAATGAATGAGAGAGATGTAGAAGCATCAGAAAGAGTGAATAACAGAGATGTAGAAGCATCAGACAGAATGAATGAGAGAGATGTAGGGACATTAGACAGAATGAATGAGAGAGATGTAGAGATATCAGACAGAATGTATGAAAGAGATGTAGAGACATTAAACAGAATGAATGAGAGAGATGTAGAGACATTAGACAGAATGAATTAGAGAGATGTAAAAGCATCGGACAGAATGAATAAGAGAGATGTAGAAGCATCTGACAGAATGAATGAGAGAGATGTAGAGACATTAGACAGAATGAATGAGACAGATGTAGAGACATTAGACAGAATGAATGAGAGAGATGTAAGGACATTAGACAGAAAGAATGAGAGAGACGTAGAAACATTAGACAGAATGAATGAGAAAGACGTAGAGACATTAGACAGAATGAATGAGAGAGATGTAGAGACATTAGACAGAATGAATGAGAGATGTAAAAGCATTAGACAGAATGAATGAGAGAGATGTAGAGACATAATGAATGAGAGAGATGTAGAGACATTAGACAGAATGAATGAGAGAGATGTAGAGACATTAGACAGAATGATGAGAGAGATGTAGAGATGTTAGACAGAATGAATGAGAAAGATGTAGAGACATTAGACAGAATGAATGAGAAAGATGTAGAGACATTAGACAGAATGAATGAGAGAGATGTAGAAGCATTAGACAGAATGAATGAGAGAGATGTAGATACATTAGACAAAATGAATGAGAGAGATGTAGAGACGTTAGACAGAATGAATGAGAAAAATGTAGAGACATTAGACAGAATGAATGAGAGAGATGTAGAGACATTAGACAGAATGAATGAGACAGATGTAGAAGCATTAGACAGAGTGAATGAGAGAGATGTAGAGACATTAGACAGAATGAATGAGAGAGATGTAGAGACATTAGATGGAATGAATGAGAGAGATGTAGAGGCATTAGACTGAATGAATGATTATTATTATTATTAAAATAGTTTAACCAGACCACTGAGCTGACCATCAGCTCTCATAGGGCTGACCCGAAGGATTAGGATGGAATGACAAGTCTAGGCTAGAAGCCTAGCACTGGGACCTAATAGGTCACTTGTCAATGATGATAAACGAAAATGAAAATGAAATTAAAAGCTGTAAAAAGGCATACACTTTCATACTGGAATCACACAATAAATACATTTAAACTCATGCTTCCATACATACTCACTAAAAAGGTATAATAAAATTTAAAATAAATTAAGTAAAATCATAAAATTTACTTGTTTTATGATTCATTATACTGATTGATTGTTTTTTTCTTATATTTTTGCAATTAATTTGCAGCTTCTCATGAACATTAAAATGGGTGCTATTGAGAACGTTGAAGATTCTGACAAAATTTCTTCTATCGGTCTATTTCCAAAATTTGATAATCGCTGCAGGTTATATTTTGGACATTCACACAGTATATGCTTAACTGTTATCAGCACATTGCAATCTGGGCATTTGGGAAGAGGGCCACATGGACTGTTCATTAAGTGTCCATGTGTCAAACAGTATGGCCTATTCGAAGACGTGTCAGAATTACTTGTGCTTGTCTCTCTTTTGATATGACGAATTCCATTTTCCAACACTGGATTTTATCTGTTTTAATTTATTATTTTCAGGTTCTTCGTTCCATATATTTTGCCATTTTTTTACAATGACTGTTCTTGTCATGTGGACCGCTTCTTTAGCTGCTTTATCAGCCTCTTCATTTCCCTTAATCCCTACATGGGCAGGGATCCAACATATTTCAATATTTTTTCCCTTATTATACAATTTGTGGAGTGAGAACTTTATATGTTGTACAATATTATTTTGGGGATTATAGCTTTGAATAGCTTCTATAGCATTTCTGGAGTCGCTATAAATTACAAAATTATTATATGAGACTTCTCTAATTATTTTTATGGCCGATACTATTGCACATAACTCAGCTGTCAATACAGAGGCTTTGTCTGGGAAAGAGAACTGATACGTTTTGTTTTGGGATACCGCAGCATATCCCACCCGTATTGTGATTTAGATCCGTCAGTGTATATTGCGTAATGTGGACCTTTTCGGATTATATGCACTGCATGTTGTCTTTGGTATTCTGGAGTATATGAATGATTTTTGATAAATATTTCAAGTGTGTACAAATTCTCATTTTATTCATTGTCCAAGGAGGAGGCAATTTTAACATTACAGGTAATTGTATATACATATTTAGCGACTCAAACAATCTTCTAGCCTAATTGGGAAAGAAGGTGGATGATTGTTTATAAACACATCTCTTAATCCAAATAATTTTTTGGTTGGAGAATCATTTGTCTGAATTCTCAGAGCACTCTTCATCGTTACTAGCTCTCTATGGAGAGACAGAGGTAGTTCACCACATTCAACTTGTAAAGAAGATGTTGGTGATGATCGAAAAAGTGCTCCTGAACATATTCTAAGACCCTCATTATGAATTGGGTCTACCGTTTTCAGACAGAATGATGCCGAGCCATATATTTCACTTCCATAATCAACGATAGACAGCACTGTTGCTTTATACAATAAAGTAAGGGGTATGTCTATCGGCTCCCCCAAGTAGTGTTCGACAGTTTTTAATTAGGTTTAATGCTCTTTTACATTTTGATTTCATGTATGTTATGTGGGCTTTCCAGTTCATGTGAGTATCAAATACTAATCCTAAAAATTTTGCTGTTTGGCCAATTGGTATACTATGGTTTCTGATTTTTAAGTCTATTTCTTCTCCTTTTTCCATTTTTGTTTTTATAAAACATGATTGCTTGGGTTTTATCTATGGAAAATTTAAAGCCTACAGATAAAGCCCATTCACCTATTTTTACTATGCTTTTATTAATGATTCGTTCTGCATGTTTTATTCGAGATGCTGAATAATATATGGCAAAATCATCCATATACAGGTTACTTTTAATACCAGTAGGTAGATTTTTACTGATATCATTAATTGCTAACGTAAACAGTGTGCCACTAAGAACGCTTCCCTGTGGAACACCATTTTCTAGAGAAATGTTCTAGACAGAACATCATCAATTCTCACCTGAAAACTGCGATTTGTCAAAAGTTTTGTATAAACCAAGGTAAATGTCCACAGATGTTGTTGTTTTGTAAAGTTTTAATATAGCATACCTCCATGTAGTGTCGTATGCTTTTTCAATGTCAAAAAGACAGCTACAGTAATTTGTTTTCGTTCAAAACCTCGGCGTATATGGTCTTCTAAGTTACAGAGAGAATCTAATGTAGATCTCTTACACTGTGACCCGAACTGAGTGGGAGTTAAAATTTTAGAATGAGACTGAATGAGAGAGATGTAGTGGCATTAGACAGAATGTATGAGAGAGTTGTAGAGACGTTAGACAGAATGAATAAAAGAGATGTCGAACCCTCAGACTGAATAAATGAGTAGACAGAATGAATTTAGACAGAATGAATGAGAGTGATGCAGACATTAGACAGAATGAATGAGAGTGATGCAGACATTAGACAGAATGAATGAGAGATATGTAGAAGCATTGGGCAGAAAGAGAGAAGTAACTATAAGGGAGAATTCGATACGCTCTACTACAAAGAATGTGGATACAAAATACTCGAGAAACAAGAGAAATAAAAAAAAAAAAACAGAAGAGACGGAAAAACGCTGGAGGAAATTAGAAAAACGTAAAAATACATTAAAATATGTCAAAACAAATGACAGAATTATTTAAAACTTAAAATGATACAGCATACAAGAAACGCTCATATAACGAGGCGTATAAGATGCGATAAAACCATGACAAATAAACTGAAGAATTTGTGTGTGTATGAGAGAGAGAGAGAGAGAGAGAGAGAGAGAGAGAGAGAGAGTTATGCTGTCAAGAATTGCATTAAATTCTGCGCCTCACCTGTCGCGCACTCAAAGGATAACTTCATTAAGAATCATACAACACAAAAGGTTTTGTGAATCTTGTCGAAGGCTTCCACAAACACTCGATTCCATCACTGAAGTAAAGACCCAGTTCTATAATCTCCTGAAAAAAAAATATCAATATCAAATTGTCCTTGGGCACTTTGCCTTGGAAGTGAAGGCGTTGGAAAAATGAACGAGTTGAAGGGGAATGCTCGAGATGAACCAGTAATCTCCATATAATTAAGAATAAATTTCCCCGGCCAGCTAACAAAAGTTAAATTATAAATACATCCTAGACCCAGCACTGGCATCAGACTGACCTTATTTTGACTTGTATAGAGTTAAAATGCATCCTTCACTCTTAAACAAACCAGTCTCCCGATTGAGACAAAAAACCATAACGATAAGCTGCGAGGTGAAACGTGAATTATAATGTCCAGTAAACATACCGATAACTGTAACGAGAAGAACTTTATTAAAGGGCAGGAATTCGGAAACGGTTTGTTTACAGGCTGAAATCTCAAAGGCAACTGAATAACAAGAAAACGCATCAAAGAAATTACTCCATTCTGCTGCACTGAGTGGCTTTAGCTTAATAAATGGCAAAAATGCATGACTGGTTTTACGATACTGTTCCACTGTGAGTTCACCCGATGGATGAAAAAGAAGAGGGCAATAATACTTGAGGACTGCCAGAAATTGTGCAAATTAATCCTAGAATAATCTCTTTACGCAAATGAGACATATTTATTTGTTGCCAGAGACCTGATAATCTGCATGATGAGGATTGTATTATTTGAAGGATAATTTTTTTTGTTTTATGAAGTGCCTGAAGTCTGTTGGAAAGACAAATCTGTGCCTCGGCATATCAAAGACTGTACATTTATGCAACTCTGAAGGAATAAGAATTCCAGAAATCATTACACCATTACAAAGATATCTCCTTGGTTAACACAGCATTTTTGTTATTCATATCTAACCCAGACTACAATAAGAAGAAGACACAATACTGTATCCTGAATCAGTTTTGTGTTGGACCCGTGAGTTCTACTGGAGACACAAAAGATACTTTTAGACAAACACAAGGAGAACGACCAGAGGACTCTGTCGCTATTTATTGCGTTTACTGACATTGCGAGACTTCATCTTGCTAAGTAAAAGATGACTGGCTGATACTACTGTAGAAACACTTGGTTATTTGCACAAACTTTCAAACCCTACAAAAGTATTCCATGAGGTTCTGAAGGCCCAAAAATAATATCACGAAATGTCGGACGAGAACCTTAACGTGAAGCTGAGATACTGCTGGACAATACTAACCAACGCTAGAATGGCCAAGCAGTCATTTTTTACTGCTTTTCGAAATAGAGACGCTTTGCATGGCTTCACTATCACCGTTATTTAGTTGAAACATCATGACTTTTCCTAACTTACTGAGTAGTTCATTATGCTAAAAGAAATAAATTATTGTGCTTGTTATTTCAAACGGCCAAGCAGTCATTTTGACTGCCCCGTCTACAAGTCTCGCCGGTCTCTGGGAAGCAAATCTTTATAAGACGCGCACGGAAAGACGCGCTCAGTTCCATCACAACATACACTTCCTAAGCGTTCAGCATTCACACAATCAATACGTTTCGTCGAAGTTTGGATGAAGATGAAATATTAGCAGAATTGTTGAAAGATTCAGATTCAGATTCTGGCGGGAAATTAGTGAAGATGAGTACATTGTACAAGAAGAGGAATCATCAAGTTCTGATGATGAAGTCAGCCAATCTGAGGGCGATGAGGAGTCTGAAGTGATTACATCGAATGTAGGTTAGTATCATATTCTCTCTCTCTCTCTCTCTCTCTCTCTCTCTCTCTCTCTCTCTTTATGTCCTTAAAATATGTTATATATATATATATATATATATATATATATATATATATATATATATATATATATATATATATATATATATATATATATATATATATATATATATATATATACATTGTTACGTGTGGAGCTTGGCTGATGAGTTTATTAATTAATTATTGTAATTTACAGGGCCTTGCATCGCCAATGGCACATGTAACTTGCCAATTAAAGCTAAAGTTAACCTCAAAGACAGACAATTACTTAACTGAATAAGGTCACCAGTTGGGGAAACAATTTATGGGATAACATAAATGGATTACATCAAACCCCCTTTACTTCCCAATTAGTCCCGACAAAGAAAGAATGTGCGGTGATAGCGAGGAAATTACATGAACAATTGGTCAGCGTCTGACACAGTCAATTTTCCTTACTCCTGTCAGAAAATATAAAGCAACGAATGGCTGTACTACTATATATCGTGCGCAGTTTTAGTACTGGTAAAAGCTATTTCTCTTCTGAACAATGGGATCGAGACACAAGGCTGCCTGAATGCTGGAATTTACTTACTTAACTTTCCCTAATTCCTACTTACTGCATGGGAATAGTTTACACAGTGTCACTAAGCAATATTAATTATTCTTACACTAGACTTCATAAAGTAAACTGATTATACAAGGCTCTTGTAGATGGCGGTGAAGTAGTGAAAACAAAGGAAAATGGAAACACAAGGAAGAGATACTAGCAAGTTGACGAAAATTTGGCAAATTTCAAACTTACCATTGACGTGGGTTGTTTGCGCATGCAACTGACTATGAAAAGTCTTGAAAATACCCGTTTCGCCTCATTAGTACCAATGAAACAGTAAGAAGGTAAGCACAAAGAATTAGTTACACACAACGTGTGTGACTCCCGCGATAGCAAATTTCTTTCTGGGTGGCACTGGTCAGGTCAGGGCTGTGGTTCATCAGTTGTCTATATGCCTCTGGCTGTCTGAAAATTTGACAAAACATCGCCAAATGCATAGGACAGAGCAAAAGGAAGCTTAAGACCACCTGCACTAGAGGTTACTTGGTAAGACCCTCCCTATGGGTTAGGCCCCTAATGCTAACCTATTCCTGCTAAAGACATTATTTTGTGGAAATCCCACAGCCTACCACATTCGTAGCATCGCCAGAGACACCTTCCTGTCTTTGTTAGAATAATATTCTTATTTAATAATGCAGAGAGGGCAAACAGCAGAATATTTATAAAATATAAATATATATATATATATATATATATATATATATATATATATATATATATATATATATATATGTATACTGACGACGTGATCAAGCACCTGGTTATTACACAAATAATAATACTAAAAGGTTACCTCACTTCGACCAGATACTTGAAACCACATAACAAATATATTAAGACTGAATACTCTAAAGGTACAGTGATCCCATAAAACTTATCACTTGAGAAAATCAATGTATCTTTATCAAGTTATGGGTGAGGTAACAACTAACAAGCTGTAAACAGACTAGTGGAAAATGGGTATCACTTCAACAAACACTATAACTGTTTCCCTGGTTCTATTTCACCTAGATACGTCTCAGGTCAACAAACAGATATATCACTTACCTTGTACACATTCATTAATTTCTCTAATTACTGGTGGTCAAAATGAAACGCTGAGCTTTTAAAACTTTAAACAGATAAATTTTTTTCTAAGTTCAAAAGTTATATGCAGAGTTCACAATCTCAAAAAGATTCATTATTAATTGATAACAGTGTAAGATTTAAGTATTTCTTAATCAAGTTTAATTCACAAAACTTTAATTTATTAAGAAAGCAATTTGGTTAAGTAAGATTCAAACCATTAACTATCACTCAAGTTTTAAACATATACCTGATTAACTAAACTCAACACACGTGTTCACCAAAATATTACTGACTGGAATCCATATAAATATTCTCTGAAATCTCAATAATAAATATGCACTAACAAAATGCTAAGTAATCACCAGCACAAAACTTTGTAAAACCCTAATTATAAAATTAGAGTAATGTGATAACACAGACATATAAGAATGAAATATGCAAAAATGGAAATATACCAACAGCCATTTCACTAAGACAAAAAATATGTTTAAAGAACGCATCAATCTTTCAGAAGATTACCTTCACTTTTAAAAAGGGTTAAACTCACATCTTTCTATGACTTTCTCAAAGATAACACTGCCAAGTCACAATGACATATACAATGATACATAATTAGCAGCAAGACACTTTAGAACTCACTATAAGAGATATTATTCACCTCTTATCAAAATAATAATTCTTTTCACAATAACAGCACAAAACATATCAAGTATGAACCTTACCTTCTTCAACAGAAAATAGTAAAATACATTTTCACAATGCTTGCACAATATAAAAAACCTTAGATCACTCTTATAAAATTTATTCACTTCTTGGGTGAATTTAACAAAACTTTTACAAATACGAGAGCAACCAGTAACCCCTTATACATGAATGGTATGATTGAGAGACAGAGAGAGACAACCTATTTCCAGCAACCCCTGTGGCTGATTGCCTGACTCTGGTTCAGTACTGCACTTTTATCTTCAAGCCCCCCAGAATACATGATACATAAAGTGTACATACATTATACATACAGGTATACATGTACAATATACATACAGGGAATTCTAAGGCCCCAAAGGAAATACGCCAGAGCTCTTATCAATGATTGACATCATCCGCTGGACACTCAAACACCTGAACAAACAAAAGGAAATGCTTTTGGACCAAAATTGGCTCGTTGTCAGCATGTCAACTTCATCTACCTCTCACTGTTCCTCATTCCATTATTCAAGATCATGGAAAAGAATAAGAACAGACACAGCTAATAACCATGGAACAGACATACATAATACACATATAAAAGGCAATTAGCTGATAGCTGTCACAATAACATGAGAGGCCTTTGCCTTTCTCCAAACACGACTTCCTTCACACCAACCAGCTGTGCAAATACAGGAAGTGGGCTAAGCGATAATGTTAAAAAAATATCTCTCCCTCACTCTCCACAGCTTTAACACTCAGTACACAATTCCAATACACTGCACCATATATCAAACAAATGGAAAAAACATATCAAGACACTTTAAGATTACATGATACACAATTTATCTGTAAGAAAAGATATTTTAAAATCATATCATCACAAATAACGAATCTGCAAGAAAAACATTAAAATTTTCACAGAGATACATATTATATTTGCAGAATGGTTTTATATATTATAACACTAATATAATATATATATATATATATATATATATATATATATATATATATATATATATATATATATATATATATATATATATATAAATATATATATATATATATATACTATCATTTTTTTTCTTGCCACAGAAACTTTGCCACGTTTGTTTCTCATGTCTTATTATTATTATTATTATTATTATTATTATTATTATTATTATTATTATTATTATATTGTGTTGAAATATTGCTGTGTAACTTTTCTCTTCCTGCATCCTTTATATATATTCCTTTATTTATTTTTACAGAGGAACTCTCATTTCAAGCCGAGGATTCATCATCAAACACAACTAGAGCTAAATGTGTTACGGTGTGGAAAGTAATGTCTCATGCAGCTGA